>NC_137117.1:40187994-40202994 GCF_949357685.1 Gobio gobio | reverse complement strand
CGAGCGTGTGCGTGTGTGCGCGTGCGAGCGTGCGTGTGTGTGCGAGGGTGCGTGCGTGTGTGTGTGTGCGCGTGCGAGCGTGCGTGTGTGTGTGCGAGCGTGTGCGTGTGTGCGCGTGCGAGCGTGCGTGTCATTTTCATTTAGTTTAACTTGATATACTAAAAACTAAAAATAACTCAACACACTAAAAGTAATATTGACAAAAACAACAAAATTATTATTTTTTTTTACAAAAATTAAAATGAAAAAGGAAAATATAAGAAGTAAAACCAATTTAAAACATGAACAAAAACTACAGTATCTAAAATACTATAATAATTTAACAGTATCTGTTTAACAGTAATATCATAACTGGGAGTAAAACTATTCGCTGTTAAATCGTTCAGTTCTCAAGTCACTGTTAACTAAACAGCCAATCAGATTCAGGTGATTGTCGTTCCGCAGGCGTCCACAAATCACCATCCTCTCTGCTGAGCCGCTGCCGTCCAATACGTGGTTCCCGGGGGCCTCTGGGGCGTTTCCTCCGGCCCCGCCCCCTGCCCCGCCCACATGGGCTGCAGGCTCCACGACAGTGCAGGTGGGTGGAGCTTGAGGAAGTGAGGCATGGCGTTTATTTATCTGATTGATTGATTGATTGATTGATTGGTGCTCCTCCTCCACAGCTCCCGCCTCCCTCCTATGAGCAGGTGATCCGAGAAAAGAGCCGCGAACAGAATCTGCCCCCCCCCTCGTCTTCCTCTCCGTCATCTTCATCTCCATCTGCTCGTCTCTCCACCTCCACCATCGCCACGCAGACGGACACGGATTCCCCCGGCCCACGATCCTCAGCTGCTCGTCCCGGTGAGAGGAGGTTTCCAGGGTTCCCACAAAATTTGAAAATTTATGACAAATTTTCCAGTCCTGGAAAACACATGGAAAATTAGAGAAAATGTCCTTGAAAATATTGTTGTTGTCTGGGAAAATTCTTTAAAAAAAAGTTATTTCTTTAGCCGAGTATGAAGAGTTTATCGCTGGCCCAAACAATTAGCGCTAGTTGCTGAAGCACATGTTCAGGAATGCTGAGTTTGATGCGTGTGAGTAGTATTTTGAATAATGATGTTTAATAGCTAATGCTATAACTGCTCAAATGTGTGCAGTGAATGTTAACTCGTAAGCTGCTACATAATCACATCATTTTGATATAAAGTCACATTTGTGTGTTATATAGTCAGAATTGCGTGATATAAACTCGCAATTCTGACCTTTTCTTCACAATTGACTTTTTTGCGCAGTTGCGAGTTTATATCTCGCAATTCTGACTTTTTTTCTCAGAATTGTGAGATCTAAACAAAATTTTTCAACTAAATATCGAAATAAATCTAATTATTAAACTAAATTAACCATATAAACTAAATTACTGAATTACTGATCGCTATATAAATAAAGTTGACTTGACTTGACTTAAACTGCAATTGCAAGTTCTGAGGAAAAAAGAATTGCGACAATTTGCGCGTTTATATCACAAATATGTAAACTCGCAATTACGAGAGAGTCAGAATAGCGAGATAAAAAGTCACAATTACCTTTTCTTTCTATTCTGTGGTGTAAACAAGCTTCCATAGTCATAATGTATGATTAAGAGCTCATATTAAAAAATGCTGGATTGTTAAGTAATGGCAATAAACTGTACGGCTTTTAAAGACTTAGACTTTGTCCTGCAGTTCACAAACCGCCCAAACCCCCGCGGCCCTCCCTGCCCCTCTCACACACACCTGACCCGGACCCCAATCCTCAGTGTGGCGTCCAGACGGACTTCGACGACATCTTTGATGACATCAGTCCCATAGGCCCCGCCCCCACCCCCCTGGACTTCCCCATGAGCGAGGAGGCGAGTGCGCGCCCCAGACCCCGGCCGCGCTCCACAGCCGCCCTGCGACCCGTGGTTCTGGACCAGCCCATGACGAGGGAGGTGAAGGTCCAGACTCTAGTGCGTCTGAAGGACGATGGGGACGTGTTCGCCGGGTTCGACGACGCTCCGTCCAACATCTCCAGCAAATACCTCCAAGACCTGCTGGACGTTTTCGGCCCGGACGACCCGCACGCAGAAAGCCAAGCTAAAGATGTAGACACGCCCTCAGAACCGCTGAGTAGACCACAACCACGGCCCAGAACTCACAAATCCAAACCCCAGCTCGCACCAAAACCATCCGTCTTTGAGGTTTTTGACCCTGTGGGTGAGCAAAGCCCCTCCAAACCCCCGAGTGCACCAGTGCCAGCGCCCCGACCCCTTCTCAACAAACCCCAGAGTCCGCCAGAGGAGGCCAGATCCGCTCCAGCCGCCCGTCCTGCCAGCGCTCCTCCTGGCCAGCAGATGGCAGCGCTGGCCTCCGCTTCATCCGCCAGGAGGAACTCAGACGATCAAGCTAAACACACTCCGGTCGAGGCGACACCTGTGACCACCCCCGACAGGAACGCCGGAAAACGTGAGTGTGTGTGATTTTCTTGTTGCTAGGGCAGTTTGGGGGAATTATTAAAGTGCAGTTCAATTTGAAAAGGTTTGTAGGGCAAAAATATTGTGATAATATACCAATATTACTATACAATTATAGTTTATTTGTCATGTATAAAAATGTCAGTGACAATTCAGAGTTATGACTATATATTCAGGGTTATGACTATATATATATTCAGGGTTATGACTATATATTCAGGGTTATGACTATATATATATATTCAGGGTTATGACTATATGTATTCTGGGTTATGACTATATATATATTCAGGGTTATGACTATATATTCAGGGTTATGACTATATGTATTCTGGGTTATGACTATATATATATTCAGGGTTATGACTATATATTCAGGGTTATGACTATATATATTCAGGGTTATGACTATATATATATATTCAGGGTTATGACTATATATTCAGGGTTATGACTATATGTATTCTGGGTTATGACTATATATATATTCAGGGTTATGACTATATATTCAGGGTTATGACTATATGTATTCTGGGTTATGACTATATATATATTCAGGGTTATGACTATATATTCAGGGTTATGACTATATGTATTCTGGGTTATGACTATATATATATTCAGGGTTATGACTATATATTCAGGGTTATGACTATATATATTCAGGGTTATGACTATATATTCAGGGTTATGACTATATATATTCAGGGTTATGACTATATATATATTCAGGGTTATGACTATATATTCAGGGTTATGACTATATGTATTCTGGGTTATGACTATATATATATTCAGGGTTATGACTATATATTCAGGGTTATGACTATATGTATTCTGGGTTATGACTATATATATATTCAGGGTTATGACTATATATTCAGGGTTATGACTATATATATTCAGGGTTATGACTATATATATATTCAGGGTTATGACTATATATATATATATATATATATATATATATATATATATATATATATATATATATATATATATATATATATATATATATATATATATATATATATATATATATATATATATATATATATATATATATATATATATGCAGATAAATATATATATATATATATATATATATATATGCAGATAAATATATATATATATATATGCAGATAAATATTCATAATTATGACTATATATATTCAGAGTTATGACTATATATATATATATATATATATATATATATATATATATATATATATATATATATATATATATATATATATATATATATATATATATATATATATATATATATATATATATATATATTCAGAGTTATGACTATATATTCGGATTTACATTTAATTATTTCCTGCCAAACAGGAACATATTATCAGAATTGTGAGAGAAAATGTCGCCGTGAAGTTTTTTTTTTTTTATTCCGTATCAGAAGCTTCCATAAATAATGATCATGATTTCCTTATTAAGGCGAGACACGGCAGGTGAAAACATCGTTTTTTCATGCAGTGGTCAATTTTGAGATTTTGGGCCAGTTTGCTCCCTTAACATGTAAGCTTTCATGTCAAAATTAAAAAAAATGTCAACATTACACATTAATGTGGTTATTTCATTATATTTTGTCACCGTGCGCCTTTAGATTTCTACCCGAAATCATCAAAAGTTATTCTAGCCCGAGCTCCCGTGCCGTCTCCATTCACTTAAACGTGTCATGCTTGGTATCATTATAAAGCTCTCAGTCTCACACACAGCGCTGGCTAATCCAAATATGGACATTTCCTTTGTAGAACTAACCAACCGCGAATGTTTACAGCCGAACACCTCATCTGATTGGTCGATGTGAATTTCTCACGTGCTGGCTCTTGCTTGTGTATTCTCCACCTGAGAGAAAGTGTAGACAACGCTGAAATCGGTTTATAAACGCTCACAGAAAAGACCAAGTAGCAAGAGCTAGTAAAAAGAAAGTAAACAACAACAGATTAGACGACGAAACCCCGTCAGAATTAGATTCAAATAGTTATAGATGGCCCAATACAACAAACAGGGACAGTTCGTCTGCAGTTTTTGTGAAGGTAGTTCTCTTAAGGTAGTTATCGAATAGCTATTGCTATTAATAATTTATTCATTTATCAATTTCCACGTGTTTTAAATATTATACACTACTGATATTAATTAACTGAATATATGTTTTGTTTGTAGGTTGGGGGTTTTATAGAAATGTATGCAGTTATACAGTATAAAACTTTAAAGGCCGTTTTCTCAAATACCCCTTTTCCACCAAGGCAGTGCTAGAGCTAATTCAGAGCCAGAGCTAGTCCCAGTTCATAGTTGGTTCGACTGAGGAGCTTCTAAGAACCGTTTGCTTTTCCACCTGCTGAGAGCCACAACAGAGCCATGTCTTACGTCACTATATACGTCTCATCTTTCTCAGCAACGCTAGCGAGGCAGCGGCAATGTTGCCAAGTATGTGGTTTTGCCGCGGGCTGTTTTTTCATGTCCGCGGGATGAAGCGACCCCAATTATGTGATATTTACCCCCAAATGTGATTTTTACTGGGGAATCCCGCCTGGAACGCGATTGGGCTTGTTTTGAGTAGCAATTGGGCGGGTTTGTTGTGAAAACCTGGCAACCCTGGGCAGCGGGAAACACACACACACACACACACACACCAGGCTTGTTCGAGACACATCGTCACTGCGCAGACCGATCCACGTATGATATAAAAAAAACGCATGAGTGAATCAAAAGCATAAGGAGTCATGTGCTCTCGCTGGACTCGTTATCATACGGCGATCGGTCTCTGCACAGCACCGCTGCGAACAAGCCTTCCATCAACAATGCAAACGTTGCGTTACTATTCATTCGCATGGCTTTACGATCCTACATCGGCATCAAAACACAACGCAAACACAGCGAATCCAACGCATTCATGCAGTTCGCCGTAATTTGTATAGACAGAGATTACAAACGAGCAGCAGCTGTTAGCTCCATTAGCTGCTATTTCAAACATGGCGGATCTCAAGTTTGTGTTGGTCTTGTTGACCCCGTCCCCAGCGCCTGACGTAATCGGTTCTTACTTCTAGCCCTGTTCTAGCCCAGCAATTGGGCGGGTTTTGTTGTGAAAACCTGGCAACCCTGGGCAGCGGGAAACACACACACACACCAGGGGCCTATACCATGAAGCCGGTTTAGCTGGCTAGCCAGATATGTTTAAGCTTAGTTTGTGCTAATCCTGGGTTTTAGGTACCATTAAACTGGTTTGGCTTTTAGCAGTGTTCATCTCCATAGTAACTTACTCTCCACGGCTAACCTGCTCCAGGGCAGGTTATGTTCTGGATAAGAGATCTCAAACTGAAATTGGACCAATCAGCTGTGAGCAAAGTGAAACACCTCTGATGCAATGAAGTCACTCCCCCAGTTTCTACTCCAAATTAAAGGTCACTACATAGCAAATGGCTATTAAAGACTACAGTGTCTGGCTTTTAACAATGCTTATTTATAATAATAATAATAATTTTTAATGATTTAGATATAATTTATGTAATTATTATACCCGTATTCAATTACACATGTATCATTTTAGTTAATCAATCATCAATAGGTACTTAGTTGAAATTAATATAAATAGCCTATACAACGGTCATACAAATAAGCTTTAAAATCAATAAATAAAGCTATAAAAATTACTACATTACTCAATTCTCTTTATATCAACTAAACTAACTTCATAACTTTTACTTGCATTGACGTAGTGAATATTTTCTTTAAGTTGTACTCTTTTATAGACAGCTCTTTTCTTCTTGCTGTGTAAATTTGTTTAAATTCTTAATATTTTTCAATCATGTAATATTCTGCAGAAGTGAGAAGTGAATCTCAGTTTGACTGATCCACAGCGTGTGATTGGCTGTTCACTGCTGACGTCACAACTAAACTCCTAAACTCAGGATCAAAGCCTGAGTTGACAGAGAAAGCTGATGATCAGCATCATGGGACCAACAAAGCCTGAATAGATTGGTTTGGTTTTGTCAACTCTAAACTAATCCTGTAACCCTGAGTTTGTTAAACTACTATCATGATACAGGCCCCAGGCTTGTTCAAGATGCATCGGCACTGCGTACACCGATACACGTATGATAAAAAACGCATGAGTGAATCAAAAGCATAAGGAGTCATATGCTCTCGCTGGACGCGATCGGTCTGCACCGCTGTGAACAAGCCTTCCATCAACAATGCAAACGTTGCGTTACTATTGATTCACATGGCTTTACGATCCTACATCGGCATCAAAACACAACGAAAACACAGCGAATCCAACACATTCATGCAGTTCGCCGTAATTTGTATAGACGGAGATTACAAACGAGCAGCAGCTGTTAGCTCCATTAGCTGCTATTTCAACAATGGCGGATCTCCAGTTTGTGTTGGCCTTGTTGACTCCGCCCCCAGCGCCTGACGTAATCGGTTCTTACTTCTAGCCCTGTTCTAGCCCAGCAATGTTTTGGTGCTACTTAAGAACCACTTTTCCTGGCTCGGAGCTGGGGCTTTGGGTGTGGAAACACAAAGAACCGATTTGAAACTAGGCTCTGGCTCCGATCTAGCTCTGGCTCTGCTTTGGTGGAAAAGGGGTATCAGAGTCAGATATATCCACTTCAGTAGCACCTACAAGCACCAACTCTTCCAGTCTTGTACTGAACTATATTCTCTATATGCTTTTACAGAGGGATTTGTTGATATATCATTCTTATCCTGAGTTATAGGTCCTTTAACTCCAAAAAACATGGCGAAAATTTATTTTTTTAAGGCTATTGTCAGTATTCTCTAATTTACTAAAGCACAAAATAAGATACCCAGAATCCCCTCTGTAAAAGCCCTCTCCTCTAACATGTCAACAAATAGAACCAAGAATTTTAAACATGGTCCTTTCCAATTTCCAGATTTTGTTTTTGGAAAAGTATGCAAATGAGCGTATATTTAAGTATATAAGGCCTCATTTGCATATTAAAACATTAATTTACACAAAGCTTGTAATACATTTTTTTTCTTATGTTTATGCCAGTAATAAACTGGAGAAGTTTCACAATTGATATCTAAAATTCCCTATTCACCTGTAGTGTCTCACCTTAATGCTATTTTTTCCCTTTTGTTTGTACTATTTTGTTATTAATGTTGTTATTATTATTATTAATATATATTTTAAAATTAAAATAAAGCAATTGAGTATTTAAGAAAAATTTAATAAATAATCATAACATAATATTGATAAATAATAATAAATATAATAAAATACAATATAGAAAAATCAAATAAAAATATAAAATATAATAATAATAGTAATACTTTTGTATTTTACAATACTTTAAAATTACAATAATACTATGACTTTGTTTTTGTTTTTAACCTGGACAATGGCCAGATTCAGCTCAGAGCTCACTTTCATTGCAGTCTCTGGGCAACATATCGTTTAATGAGTGTGTGTGTGTGTGTGTGTGTTTATATCCAGGTCCATCAGTTCCCAAACACTCCCGGCCGCCTCCACCTGTGCTCAGGAAGATGCCGCCCCCCTCACAGGTGATGCTATATCTGTTCAAATATTAGCATGAGCATTTCAGAAGGATTAGATGCTAATGATGCCGATGTGTGTGTTCAGGCTGCTGTGGATGTCTCCAGCACCACCACTGCCCCAGTTCCTCCTCTCCCTCCGAGGTACCACAGCGCTTCTCCTCCAGAACGAGCCTCTGGTTTGTTTTGTCCCATCTCTCATTCTCTCTGTTTGTGTCCCAGACCCAGTGGTGGTAGACTCCTCCCCCTCCGTCCTCCTCCAATCAAAGTAGCCAAACCTGCAAGCTCCGCCTCCTCCCCTGCTGCGACCAATCAGCTGCCAAGCAGCAGGGTTTCAAAGAGAGCCCCGCCCCTCCCACCCCGACCCACACCAGGACATCCGCTCTATAAGCGCTATTCTGTGAGTGTTTTTAGAGTATTTGACTCCAGGAAAATGTCTTTTAGGGTTAAAATTCTGTTCTTATTTACACACATTCATGTCATTCTTATGCTCTATCAAAATCATTTGTGTTATTCTAACCCTCTGGTGCTCTCCGCTCATGTACGTGTTGTTTTTTTACTTCATCTGAATGTTACGAAACTGTAAGGTTTTGCTGTGTGAACACAAAAAAAATCACGGACATGATTCGAAAAGGCTAATAAAAGTCACACTTGTGCTCCTCGCGGTCTAAAATGAGCGCATTGGAACTGAATGGAGATGAATTTCACACAACCGAAATCTGACTGAACGCTCATTTATTGAGATATCAACCTCAAATTTTAGATTTATGGCTTTGATTTTCTTGCAGTTTTAGAGAGAAAGTTTTTTTTGAAAATATAAATACTTCTCATAAAAATTGAAAATAGTATTTTTGGGCATTTTTCATAACAATAAACCAAGCGGCTCCTCCCGCAGTTTCTCTTGAAGCCTGCAGTTCATGGACTGGCCACTAGAGACAGACTCCAGAAGGAGCAGAATCTCATTGAGCTCAAGTTAAAATGCCCAACTTTACAGCAGAAGAACACATGTTTACTGTTGCTTTTGGTCTATTCGGCTAATTTTGCCCTTCATGACGACTGTGAGGGGGTGCATTATTTTCTAACTCATTCGTTTACATTATATAACGCCTTAAAGTTCTGCATAATTAAGGGTGTGGCCACTTTGAGTGCCGTTTGTCTGCTGTCTGTTAGTCGTCACCTAAGCTCCGCCCACATCCCGCCTCTTTGCCCATTTCCTGTTATACGCCAAGATGGCGACGGCCAGCTCGGCCCGACTTTACGCTTCAGAACGGCTCTTCACAATCGTATGAGTGATGTCACGGACACTACGCCCATATTTCTTTACAGTCTATGCAATAAACGTAAAATTCTGTAACTCTTTTTAAGTTCACTTTTTAAAACTTCAGCAATAATCTGCCAAGTGTCGTCTTGAAAAGGAACCAATCTAGGGCTGCAACAACTAGTCGATAAAATCAATAATAATCGATAATGAAAATCATCGGTAACGATTCTCATGATCGATTAGTCGGGTCTGCAGTCGCGCTAAATTACAGCACTGAAGAACTCCTTTCTAGTAAATAGTGGAGGGAACAGAGTGAGCTGATGCAGGAAAGATACGTGATCCAAGTGCCCAAAACATGAGAATTGTTTATTTTATGCTTCATTAGCGTTTAACACACCCTCTGTGTGTGTGTGTGTGTGTGTGTGTGTGTGTGTGTCCTCAGCGCAAAACGTTAATTTTACAGGTTATATCCACTGATCTATATAGGGAACAGCAGTTATATCCTCATGTGTAAATGCTACTAATTCACGGCATTTCTATTTTGCATGAAAGTGCGTCCTGACAGTCGGTGTTAAACTGAGACAATAATATTCAGCGCAAAAACATACATTTCGCTGAAATATCTGCTTTAGGCACTAAATTTAGGTTTTAAGTCAGCATGTAATACATGTATTTTATGAGAGTAACTGTAAAGGGATAACGGCGTGTAATTGAATATAAATGCAAGACGTTTCTACAGGATAAAGAAATGATCGTAACAGTAACAGAGCGAATGTGTGTGTGTGTGTGTGTGTGTGTGTGTGTGTGTGTGTGTGTGTGTGTGTGTGTGTGTGTGTGTGTGCTAACACTGAGTTTTGTTTTTGTTTTTCTTTAATATCATTTTAATGTAGGGATTTTCAACTCCTTTTGCTTAGTAGCTTTTTTGCACATAGTGTATAGCACAAATGAATAGAAACAAAATAATTTTTTCCTCTGATTCCTGAGCTCAAGACGATTCGATTGCACACTATGACATAATTTTCCGTCATGACAATTTTCCCGCCATTTTTAATGAACTGAAAAACCTACTTTTGCGAACTCATCCTATGCTGTTGCTTTGATTTTCACAAAAATTGAACCAGATCATCTTCAGGCCATGCTGACAAAAAGTTATGTAATTCAAGTTGATTTGTAAAATCGTTTTCGATAAACGCGCGAACAAATTTTACGTAGCGGTTGCGAAAATACACTTAAGGCTATATCTCCACAACGCTTTATCGTATTCAGATCAATCTTGGTACATGTCATCACAAGCATGACCTGAGACAACCTGCAGCGTTTCGGCACAGCGCCACCTACTGGTCAGGAGATACGAAAAATTTATATTTGTGCTCATAACTTCTGAACCTTTTGTCCAAAAATCATAAGTGGTATCGTTAGATTCAGGACGGCATGCCGAGTCGTATGATACCATATCGGACATTTGAATTATGTGCTAAAATGCTGTATTTTATGAACACATGAACGGATTGTTATGAAACTCGGTATGGGTCATCAGCTCGATGCCCTGAAGGAGCCTGAGAAGTTTCGAAACAGCGCCACCTAGAGGAGATTTCTTTTCCAAACGCTTGGGGTTGACTTATTTTCATGGGAGTCACTTTTTTTGTCTCCTGAATCCTCGCCGATTCCAACGATACCAGACTTGCCAGGTTTCGGTGTATGGTTTGTGCAGCGTTGTAATTTAGCGCTTTAAAAACGTTAGCTGATATCTTTGAAACCGCTAGTCCAATCAAGACGAAACCAGCGCCAGAAGTTCAGAAACATAGGTCGGTAGCTTATCGCTAATGGCCAAATGTCTAAATATTGATAGTAAGGGGGAGTAAAATCCAATCAAAGTCAGGTGTCAGTCATTTTTTACTGTTTTTTTCATATAAATGTCTATAACTCCAAAATGAAATGAGATATTTTCACCAAAATTGACACACACATGTATGGGCTCACTCCGAGGACACATAAAAAAATGGTAGGATTGTGCCTCTTGGTGGCGCTATAATAGAACAAAACATGACATTGGCTCAATACAACTCAATGTTTGGGGTTTTAACATTTTTACTTGAAATAGTCTTCAAATGTCTTCACTCATTTTTGCAGTTGGTCTGCTGCTGCTTCCTTGTTTGCTTCTGTTGTTCTTGGTCCCGGTATTGCTGCTCGCAGCTATAGTTATTACTATTGTTTGTTTTGTTCATTGTAAAACCATGGTTCCTTTATGTAACAGTAGATATATTCACTCTGTGTGTGTTCATCACACTCAGCTGACACGTGTGTTTGAAGGACAGCATTGGGCAGGATGTGGAATAGTGTTTTGTCAATAAAATAAAAAATTGGCTTTTTATCCGATTAATCGAAAAAATAATCGGCCAACTAATCAATTATCAAAATAAGCCCTAGACCAAACTTCAGTCTGAGATCCAAAAAATTCTAGATGTATGTTTTATGCTGGAAATGTCATTTTCAGGTCTATGCTCAAAAAGTGAATAAATGGATTATAAATACAGCGTAAATATAATTGAGTACCGTAAAATCTCCTAAAAATACAAAATATTAAACCAAAAACATCATATTAAAATATAGTACATTCATTTAATTGACCGACACGCTAACAGCACCAGAGGATTAATAAAATATACATTTTAGATTAAAAACTTAGATATTTATAGTGGATATGATGATGTGTGTGTGTGTTTGTGCACTAGAGCAAAGTTCTTCAAGGAGATTCAGAGGAGGAGAAAATCAGCAAAGAGCAAGAGGAACCATCGGAGGAAACCGCTTTCCAGGTCAGTACACACTCACACACACACACACACACTCACACTCACTCTCACACACACATACACACGCACGCATTTGCACACACATACACACAAACAAACATACCCACACACACACACACACACACACACACACACACGCATTTGCACACACATACACACAAACAAACATACCCACACACACACACACACACACACACACACACACACACACACACACACACACACACACGCATTTGCACACACATACACACAAACAAACATACCCACACACACACTCACTCACACACACACTCACTCACACACTCACTCACTCACACACTCACTCACACACTCACTCACACACTCACTCACACACACACACACACACACACACACATACACACTCACTCACACATACACACTCACACGCACACACATACACACTCACACGCACACACATACACACGCACGCATTTGCACACACATACACACAAACAAACATACCCACACACACACACGCGCATTTGCACACACATACACACAAACAAACATACCCACACACACACTCACTCACACACACACACACACACACACAAATACACACTCACTCACACATACACACACACACACACACACTCACTCTCACACATACACACTCACACGCACACACATACACACGCACGCATTTGCACACACATACACACAAACAAACATACCCACACATACACACTCACTCACACACACATGCACGCGCGCACACATACAGACACGCACACACAAACTTACAGATACACACTCTTACTCACACACACACACACACACACAGACGTACAGATACACACACACCATATATGCTCTCTCTCACACACACACACACACACACACACACACACACACACACACATACATACACACATACATACTCACACACACACTCTCTCTCTCACTCACACACACACACACACACACACACACATACATCCTCTCACACACACACACTCACACATGCAAATAGTTTTTATATCCTGGAATATTTCCTGCTTCAGGAAGAGGAGCGGCTGATTGTCCTCGATGATACCGACATCCTACAAACATCGTCGAATACACTCCATGACCTCTGCCCCTCAGAGGTCAAAGGTCAAGATGTGACTGTCGCTGGGGTTCAGCTGGAAGACACGCCCTCAGGCCAGCAGATCCAGTTAGACCGGTGAACCATGACGAGAAATAAAAATATCTTTGATATATATTGAATTAAATCACTCACTCACTCTGTTAATTATTATTTATATATAAATACACACACATTCATGTATATATTTAAGAAAAAAATATTATTTTTATATATAAAACATTTATATTTATATATATTATAGATTATATAAATGTATATACAGTATATACATGCAAATATTTCTTAAATGTATACATGAATATATATATATATAATAATTAACAGAGTACACACACATATATTATGTAAACACAAACTTTTATTTTGGATGCGATTAATCGCGATTAATCTTTTGACAGCCCTAATATATAAATATATATCCTTCTGAAATCATTCTAATGCTGATTTGCTGTCTTGACTATAGTAAATAAAGCTCATGTGTCCGTTCCTCTTCCTCTTTCCAGGTTTGTTGTGGCCCGTTTTGCATTCGAGGGCGAGGAGGGGGAGCTGACGTTCAGCGAGGGTGATGTCATCACTCTGATGGAATATGTAAATGAGGAGTGGGGGCGTGGCCACCTGAGCGGACGGACGGGAAACTTCCCTCTCAGTTTCATCCAGGCTAAGGAGGAAACTGAAGCGTTGCCAGGGAAACCGGCTCCAGAATCTCCTGGTAAATTAACATTCTTCATCTGAATATTCATTAGCCACCGACTAATCAGCAGCGAGTGTTACAGAAACCCTGGCCTACATTATTATTTATACGGCATGGCTGATATTGTTTGTAATCATAAATTCACTGTGAAAATCTGACAAATAAATAACTGTTTATTACCATTTAAACCTGCCGTGATATTATTAGCTTCTAATATCTGCTTTATCAGACCTATATGATAATAAAAAGCTAATTATGACCTGTAAGTAGTTATGGCCAATATATAAAGTATGATGGATTTGATTGTTGTCTCCCCAGCGCCCCCTGCTGGAGGGCGGAGCCGAGGACGGGCGCTCTATGACTTCAGCCCAGAGTGTGAGGACGAGCTCTGTCTGAAGGTGTGTGTGTGTGTGTGTGTGTGTGGGGTCACTAACAGACTCATGTGAAATATTAAGGAATTTCATACATCGGGATTGTCAGGCCTGGAGAATGAAAAATTCATGGAAATTAGAAGAAACATCATATTCTATAATTTAATTAAATGTTAATACTATACTTTTATTCAATGCATTTTAAATATGTTTTTTGTTAAAATATTATGTATATAATTAAAATATTTACAGTAATAATAGTAAATATAATTATGTATAATAAATATATTACGACATTGTACTACTATTATATAATAATACTATATAATAATTATTATGTAATATACATACTTTCATATATTTGTTTATATATATATATATATATATAATATATATTTAAATTTATATTATTATTATTTAAATTTTATATATTTTTTATTATTTAATTATTTATATATATATATTGTTAATTATTATATATTTTTATTATTTAAATTATATATATATTTTTTTATTATTATAATATATTTTTATTATTATTAATTTTATATATTTTTTATTATTTAAATTTTATATGTTTTTTTAATTATATATATATATATATACTTTTTTATTTCATTTTATTATTATTATTATTAAATATATATAATTTTTATATAATAAAGATATTACAATGACAATATGTATAAAGTAGAAACATTATAATTATTATATAATATACATACGGTCATTTATA
>NC_137117.1:40150494-40157994 GCF_949357685.1 Gobio gobio | reverse complement strand
AATTATGAATGATTAAATTATTAAAACTGATAAAGACAAAATTGTGACACTAAATTATGACACTAAATTAAAACTGACAAAAAGTTGAAATTGTGAGATATTAAATCAAAATTATGTCAAAAAGTCGAAATTATGATATACTTAGTAATAATTATGACATACTAAATAAAAGTTATGACAAATGTTACAATTATGACAAACTAAATAAAAATTATGACAAAGTTGAAATTGATATACCAAGTCATAACTATGACATACTAAATTATGACAATAAATTATGACTAAATTAAAAGTGACAAAAAGTCGAAATTATGACACTAAATTATGACTAAATTAAATGTGACAAAAAGTCGAAATTATGAAATACTAAGTCATAACTATGAAATACTAAATTATGACAATAAATTATGACTAAATTAAAAGTGACAAAAAGTCAAAATTATGACACTAAATTATGACTAAATTAAATGTGAGAAAAAGTCGAAATTATGAAATACTAAGTCATAAATATGAAATACTAAATTATGACAATAAATTATGACTAAATTAAAAGTGACAAAAAGTCGAAAAAAGTATGACACTAAATTATGACAATAAATTATGACTAAATTAAAAGTTACAAAGTCGAAGTTATGACACTAAATTGACAATAAATTATGACTAAATGAAAAGTGACAGTCGAAATTATGAAATACAAAGTCATAACTATGAAATACTAAATTATGACAATAAATTATGACTAAATGAAAAGTGACAGTCGAAATTATGAAATTCTAAGTCATAATTATGACATACTAAATTATGACTAAATTAAAAGTGACAAAAAGTCGAAATTATTAAACACTGTCATAACTGACATACTAAATTATGACAATAAATGATGACTAAATTAAAATTAAGACAAAGTTGAAATTATGATATACCAAGTCATAACTATGACATACTAAATTATGACTAAATTGAAATTATGACACTAAATTAAAAGTGACAAAAAGTCGAAATTATGAAATACCAAGTCATAATTACGACATACAAAATTATGACTAAATAAAAATTATGACAGTTGAAATTGATATACCAAGTCATAACTATGAAATACTAAATTATGACAACAAATTATGACTAAATAAAAATTATGACAGTTGAAATTGATATACCAAGTCATAACTATGAAATACTAAATTATGACAATAAATTATGACTAAATTTAGTGACAAACAGGTCAAAATTATGACTCTAAATCATGACTAAATTAAAAGTGACAAAAAGTCGAAATTATGAAATACCAAGTCAAAACTATGAAATACTAAATTATGACAATAAATTATGACTCAATTAAAAGTGACAAAGTCGAAATTATTAAATACTAAGTCATAACTATGACATAATAAATTATGACAATAAATGATGACTAAATAAAAATTATTACAATTATTAGTTGAAATTGATATACCAAGTCATAACTATGACATACTAAATTATGACAAAGTTGAAATTATGACATACAAAATTATGACTAAATAAAAATTATGACAAAGTTAAAATGATGAGATATCAAGTCATAACTATGACATACTAAATTATGACACTAAATTAAAATTATGACAGATTTTGAAATTATACTAAGTCATAATTATGACATACTAAATATAAGTTCAAAATATGACACTAAAGGTCCTTTCACACTGGACGCGATTTTGACGCACGAATAATTGTCGCAATGGTTTTATTTTTTGATCAGCTGTTTGTGTAATGAGAGCTTTCACACCGAACGTGAATGTGCTGTGGCGAAAAAACGATGTTTATTTTTTTCGTTTCGATGTCGATTTTGTTAACACTCGCAGCGACAGAAAAGGCTTAAACCAATCACATACAAGGAACCAAAGGTGACGAAATGTCCAGTTGATGTCACTAGCCATTCAATCAACATTAACCTTTGCCAGGTGTGGCATTTCTCACTACAGCTGTAGTTGTGTTTACAGCTGTGCAGATGCAGATGTGTTTGCCCACTATAGGCTACAGATATTATAATCAATACATTGATTTTTTTTTTTTTAAATCTAATTGCGTCCGCGACTATAGAAAGTGAATGTGTTTCCGTCAGTACGACTGTGGCACTTAAATGTTTACATTGTGACTCAACTGGAAACACAGCAGCTCCGGATCGAGCCGTTCCTGAAGAGTGTGTGTGTGTGTGTGTGTGTGTGTGTGTTGTCAGATGCGCTGCTACCGTCTCTGTCTGGAGGAGCTCCACAAATTGTCCCACGGACATTTGAAAGTGCGGAACCGGCCATGATAAAGTTTTAGCTCCTGTACAAGATTAGCATCCTCCCCTTCAGACTCTCTGTTCTTTAAGACTGGCTGCACCCAAAACCTTCTTCTCTGTCTTTTAAAGAAAATGAAAAGCTCATCTCCACTGAATGATTACGTGTCCGTGTTTCTCAGCTGTCGCCGCGAATGTTTTGGAATGTTGGAGCTCTGAAACGTCGCAAACTCGCGTCGCGGCTGGTGTTTTTGACGCGAACTATTCGCACACGAAATATTCGCTTTTTCCGCTTCGCTTTTTCGTTACGCGTCCGGTGTGAAAGGGCCTTAAGTTATAAAAAAAAAAAGATGGAATACTAAAGAGTTTATAAAATCAAAAATGAGATTGAGATCATTAAATGTCGTAATTTGTAGTTGCGATGTGGTGATTGTGATTTTGCAGACCTTGGCCGAGGCGCTGACGCTGTCCCAGTACGGCGAGGGGAAGTCCAGTCTGCCCAGTAAGATCTGCTCGAACAGCTCCTCCTGCTGGTTCCTCTCGCTGCGGAACGGAGGAAAGCCACACAGCAGGATGTACGCGATCACACCGGCCGCCCAGATGTCCACCTTCAGCCCGTACCTGCCAATCACAATCACCTCTGAGGACCAGCAGAGCTACATCTGCTCTTGTGTGCAAAGCGCTTGCTCAAACCGCACATCAGCACTTAGAGACGTTTACTGACAAAATATCACAAAATCATGTTTTATTTCAGCTCATTTTCATTTGGTTAACTTGATTGCAGTAAAACTGAAAGAAAAATGTATAAAAATTTTAGACATATTAGAGTAAAAAAGACAAGCACACAATAAAATTACTAAAACTTTAACCGAAAAGGAAAATATATACATAATAAAAACTATAACAACATCTCCATGATACTAAAATAACACTGCAAAAAATGAATAATAAATAAAAAAGATTTTAGGCAAAAAGGCTGAAAATTCATCGTAGTCAATGGGAATTTCATGTTTTGTTCTATTATAGCGCCACCAAGAGGCACAATCCTACAATTTTTTTATGTGTCCTCGGAGTGAGCCCATACATGTGTGTGTCAATTTTGGTGAAAATATTTCATTTCATTTTGGAGTTATAGACGTTTATATGAAAAAATATGTAAAAAATGACTGACTTTGATTGGATTTTACTCCCCCTTACTATCAATATTTTGACATTTGGGCATTAGCGATTAGCTATCGACCTATGTTTCTGAACTTCTGGCGCTGGTTTCGTCTCGATCGGACTAGCGGTTTTGAAGATATCAGCTAACGTTTTTTAAAGTGCTAAATTACAACGCTGCACAAACCATACGCCGAAACCTGGCAAGTCTGGTATTGTTGGACTTGGCAAGGATTCAGGAGACAAAAAAAGTTACTCCCTTGAAATTAAGTCAACCCCACCCAAAGTTATAAGCGTTTGAGAAAAGAATTATCCTCTAGGTGGCGCTTTTTCAAAACTTCTCAGGCTCCTTCAGGGCATCGTACTGATGACCCATACCGAGTTTCATAATCCATTCATGTGTTAATAAAATACAGCATTTTGGCACATAATTCAAAATGGCCGACAGCCAAAATGGCAGATATGGTAAAATTGGATATCAGTCAACTCAGTCTCACTTTTATGATTTTTGGACAAACGGTTCAGAAGTTATAAGCAAAAATAGCCGTTTTTTGTATCTCCGGACCAGTAGGTGGCGCTGTGCCGAAACGCTGCAGGTTGTCTCAGGTCATGCTTGTGATGACATGTGCCTAGTTTGGTTTGAATACGATAAAGCATTGTGGAGACATAGCCTTAAGTGTATTTTCACAACCGCTATGTAAAATTTGCTAGAGCGTTTATCGAAAACGATTTGATGAATCAACTTGAATCCCATAATTTTCTGTCAACATGGCCTGAAGATGATCTGGTTCAATTTTCATGCAAATCGGACAAACTGCCCAAGATGAGTTCGCAAAAGTAGGTTTTTTGGAAAATTCAAAATGGCGGGAATTTTTAAATGACGAAAAATGACGTTACAGGTCGCGATCGAATCGTCGTGTGTTCAGGAATAATTTTGTTTCTAGCCCTTAGGGTTCAAAAGTTATTAGCATAAATATGAGTGAAATTTTGGACAGGTGGTACACTCACACCTTCGGTGCTTGGCCCCTAATTATGACAAAGTTGTATTTATGAAATACTAAATCAAAATGGACAAAGTCGAAATTATGAAATACTATATAAAAATTTGGAAAATTTGGAAAAGTCAAAATTGACTTAAATAGTCAAAAGTAGAAATTAATACACTAAATTAAAATTATGACAGAAAGTTGATATAATGATATACTAAATCATTACCATGACATACAAAAATCTAAATTCTAAATTTCTAAACGTAAAAAAAAAAAAAAAAAAAAATCTAAACATTCTTAAATCAAGACACATTTACTGGAGAAGCAAAATATGAAGTCTCAAGTTTATGAAGTGGGGTCGGGTGATTTCAGGCATTGTGTCTGTTTTAAGCACAATCTCACTTCAGTGTGGAGTGTGTGAATGCGTGTATGAAGGTTTCTGGAGTGTTACCCGCTCTCTGCGATGATCTCTGGGGCCACATAAGTGGGCGTCCCGCAGACGGTGAACAGCGGCCCCTCCACCACCGTCGCCAGCCCGAAATCACCCAGCTTCAGAGACTTGGTGCCGTCCGGATACTCGCACACCTACAGACACACACACACACACACGTGCGTGTTTAACACTGGATGTGTGCATGTGACCAGTAAGACGTGTGTGTGTGTGTGTGTGTGTGTGTGGGGGTTAGGGTGTGCGATATTGACTAAAAATGATTTCTTGATATTTTCTGGGATTTTTTAGATGATATTTTGTCGAGTGTGTAATGCAGCTCAGAGGGACCATTTACACATGCAGAAATAATGTTTTGATGTTTTAAACGTAAAACTGATATTTGTATAGATTTAAAAAAAATTAAACATACATTAAAAGTGAAGTTAAAACTGCCAGCAAATCACTGTCAATGAGTGAGTCATTGAGATTCAACCGATTCATTCAAACGGCTGATTCATTCAGGAACAAAGCATTTGACTGTCTTAATGAGTGAGTCATTGAGATTCAACCGATTCATTCAAACGGCTGATTCATTCAGGAACGAAGCATTTGACTGTCTTAATGAGTGAGTCATTGAATCATTCCTTCAACCGATTCATTCAAACGGCTGATTCATTCAGGAACAAAGCATTTGACTCTCTTAATTAGTGAGTCATTGAGATTCAACCGATTCATTCAAACGGCTGATTCATTCAGGAACAAAGCATTTGACTGTCTTAATGAGTGAGTCATTGAATCATTCCTTCAACCGATTCATTCAAACGGCTGATTCATTCAGGAACAAAGCATTTGACTCTCTTAATTAGTGAGTCATTGAGATTCAACCGATTCGTTCAAACAGCAGATTAATTCAGGAACGAAGCATTTGACTGTCTTAATGAGTGAGTCATTGAGATTCAACCGATTCATTCAAACGGCTGATTCATTCAGGAACGAAGCATTTGACTGTCTTAATGAGTGAGTCATTGAGATTCAACCGATTCATTCAAACGGCTGATTCATTCAGGAACGAAGCATTTGACTGTCTTAATGAGTGAGTCATTGAATCATTCCTACAACCGATTCATTCAAACGGCTGATTCATTCAGGAACAAAGCATTTGACTCTCTTAATTAGTGAGTCATTGAGATTCAACCGATTCGTTCAAACAGCTGATTAATTCAGGAACGAAGCATTTGACTGTCTTAATGAGTGAGTCATTGAGATTCAACCGATTCATTCAAACGGCTGATTCATTCAGGAACGAAGCATTTGACTGTCTTAATGAGTGAGTCATTGAAATTCAACCGATTCATTCAAACGGCTGATTCATTCAGGAACGAAGCATTTGACTGTCTTAATGAGTGAGTCATTGAGATTCAACCGATTCATTCAAACGGCTGATTCATTCAGGAACGAAGCATTTGACTGTCTTAATGAGTGAGTCATTGAATCATTCCTTCAACCGATTCATTCAAACGGCTGATTCTTTCAGGAACAAAGCATTTGACTCTCTTAATTAGTGAGTCATTGAGATTCAACCAATTCGTTCAAACAGCTGATTAATTCAGGAACGAAGCATTTTACTGTCTTAATGAGTGAGTCATTGAGATTCAACCGATTCATTCAAACAGCTGATTCATTCAGGAACGAAGCATTTGACTCTCTTAATGAGTGAGTCATTGAGATTCAACCGATTCATTCAAACGGTTGATTCATTCAGGAACGAAGCATTTGACTGTCTTAATGAGTGAGTCATTGAAATTCAACCGATTCATTCAAACGGCTGATTCATTCAGGAACGAAGCATTTGACTGTCTTAATGAGTGAGTCATTGAGATTCAACCGATTCATTCAAACGGCTGATTCATTCAGGAACGAAGCATTTGACTGTCTTAATGAGTGAGTCATTGAATCATTCCTTCAACCGATTCATTCAAACGGCTGATTCTTTCAGGAACAAAGCATTTGACTCTCTTAATTAGTGAGTCATTGAGATTCAACCAATTCGTTCAAACAGCTGATTAATTCAGGAACGAAGCATTTTACTGTCTTAATGAGTGAGTCATTGAGATTCAACCGATTCATTCAAACAGCTGATTCATTCAGGAACGAAGCATTTGACTCTCTTAATGAGTGAGTCATTGAGATTCAACCGATTCATTCAAACGGTTGATTCATTCAGGAACGAAGCATTTGACTCTCTTAATGAGTGAGTCATTGGGATTCAACCGATTCATTCAAACGGCGCTATTCATGTGATATTGATTAACTATATTAAACGATAGAAATATAAAGAAATACAGAGATATTTTTGCCCCTTATCTTGAGTATTGAGGCCATTATAAATGCGTTTTAGTAGAGTTAATGTGCACTCTCTGTTTTTGTGAAGTGAGGGACAGCGATCTACTGTGTGTGTGTGTGTGTGTGTGTGTGTGTACCAGCAGGTTCTCAGGTTTAATGTCTCTGTGGACGATGTTCATGCGGTGCAGGTATCGCAGAGCACCGGTCAGGTTGAACAACATGGCGCTGGCGTCCCGCTCCGTGTACTTTGTGGAGCAAGTGATGGCGTCGAACAGGTCACCGCCCTGCCCAAAACACACACAACATTAAACACGCAT
>NC_137117.1:40127994-40140494 GCF_949357685.1 Gobio gobio | reverse complement strand
TTTATATTTATTTTAAATATTTAAATTGGTTTTGTTTTAAATAATTTAATTTTACATTTTTATGTTTAAAAATTGTTTATTTAAATTTAGCATTTTATTTTTTTGCTTTGTTTAAAAATATTACAATTTTACATTTTTGTGTTTGTTTTAAACTCTTTTTGTTTTATTTTATATTTTTATATTTAAAATATTTATTTAAAATATAAATTGGTTTTGTTTTAAATTATTTAAAAATGCATTTTATATTTTTGTTTTATTTTTTAATTATTTAAACTTACATTTTCATGTTTTATAGTACCTCTCCTTGAACTGTCACCTTATCGTGGTGGAGAGGTTTGAGTCCCCGAATGATCCTGGGAGCTATGTTGTCTGGGGCTATATGCCCCTGCTAGGGTCTCCCAAGGCAAACAGGTCCTTGGTGACGGGCCAGACTAAGAACAGTTCACAAACCCTTATGTTGACAATCACACCAAGGGCTGTGACGTCGCCCGGCCGGGCTCACCACCTGCAGGAGGGAGCGTAAGGGGCCGGTGCATAGTGGATCGGGCGACAGTCGAAGGCGAGCAGAGATGTATAAAGTACTAGAGACACATACTTGAGTAAAAGTACAAGTTCCTTATCAAAAAAGTGACTTGAGTAGAAGTTGAAGTGCTCTTTAAGCACCACACTTAAGTAGAAGTACTAAAGTATTCAACATTTTTTGTACTTAAGTATTGCAAGTAGTTTATTTTAAAATGTACTACTCAAGTACTGAAAGTAAAAGTACAAGTATTGTGTTATGTAGTTATTTAAGAAAGTAGTCAAAAGTTTGAACATCATATTGTTTTTATTATTTCAAATGATTAAGCTAAAGGACAATCACAATGTTGGTAGGTAATTTTTCTACATATTGTCATATAAATAACCTGAAAATACTGTAGTTCATCAAGATTAAATCTTACTATAACCACTCTTACTAAAAAAAATGGGGTAAGCACACTTATATTCTCATTTCAAGAGGTGTTCTGAGTAAATTATTTGTTTGTAACACTTTACAATATGGTCTGATTTGTTAACATTACATTAGTTAATGTATTAGACTAATAACTAACATGAACTAACCATGATCAATACATTTGTTACTGTATTTATTAATCTTTGTTAATCTTAGTTAACAAAAATACAGCTGTTCATTTTTTGTATATGTTACTTCACAGTGCACATTAACTATGTAAACAAATGGAGAGCAATTTGAGCGCAAGACGCTCGTGTTGTTTTAAAGACAATGAATGCGCGCTCGCGGGGCTCTCTCTCGCACTCTCTTGTGCGCTCTCTTGTGCGCTCTCTCTCGCGCGCGCTCTGTCTCTCTCTCGCACTCTCGTGCGCGCTCTCTCTCTATCTCTCATGCGCGGTAATGTGGGTTTGGAATGGAATGATTCGTAACATTTTTATAATTGTAATGAGTAACGATGCTGCACATAAAAAAATATCGGAGTAAAAGTATTAAACTCATCGAAAATATGTACTGAAGTAAAAGTGGAAGTAGGAGAAAAAAATAATACTCTAGTAAAGTACAGATACTGCCTTTTAGTACTTAAGTACAGTAGTGAAGTAGTTCTACTTCGTTACTATACATCTCTGAAGGCGAGGCCCCCGAAGACCCGATCTCTGGACACAGAATCTGGCTTTAGGGACTTGGAATGTCACCTCGTTGGTGGGGAAGGAGCCTGAGCTTGTGCGGGAGGTCGAGAGGTACCGACTAGAGATAGTTGGGTTCACCTCCACGCACAGCTTGGGCTCTGGAACCACACTTCTTGAGAGAGGCTGGACTCTCTACCACTCTGGAGTTGCCCATGGTGAGAGGCGGTGGGCTGGAGTGGGTTTGCTTATAGCCCCCCAGCTCTGCCGCCATGTGTTGGAGTTCACCCCGGTGAACGAGAGGGTCGCTTTCCTGTGCCTTCGGGTTGGGGATAGGTCTCTCACTGTTGTGTGTGCCTACGGCCGAAATGGCAGTGCGGAGTACCCGGCCCTCTTGGAGTCTCTGGGAGGGGTGCTGGAAAGTGCTCCGACTGGGGACTCCGTCGTTCTACTGGGGCACTTCAACGCTCACATGGGCAGTGACAGTGACACCTGGAGGGGCGTGATTGGGAGGAACGGCCCCCCTGATCTGAACCCGAGTGGTGTTCTGTTATTGGATTTCTGTGCTAGCCACGGTTTGTCCATAACGAACACCATGTTCAAGCATAAGGGTGTCCATCAGTGCACGTGGCACCAGGACACCCTAGGCCGGAGATCGATGATCGACTTTGTGGTCGTGTCATCAGACCTCCGGCCGTATATGTCTTGGACACTCGGGTGAAGAGAGGGGCAGAGCTGTCAACTGATCACCACCTGGTGGTGAGTTGGATCCGATGGCGGGGGAGGAAGCTGGACAGACCCGGCAGACCCAAACGTACTGTGAGGGTCTGTTGGGAACATTTGGCTGAGCCCCCTGTCAGAGAGATCTTCAACTCCTGCCTCCGGCGGAGCTTCGACCAGATCCCGAGGGAGTCTGGAGATATTGAGTCCGAGTTGACCATGTTCTTCACCTCCATTGTCTCTGCGGCCGTAAGGTCTCTGGTGCCTGTCGAGGCAGCAATCCCCAAACCCGGTGGTGGACACCGGAAATAAGGGATGCCGTCAAGCTGAAGAAGGAGTTCTATTGGACCTGGATGGCTTGTGGGACTCCGGAGGCAGCTGACCGGTACCGGCAGGCCAAGCGGACTGCAGCCCGGGTAGTCGTGGAGGCAAAAAATCGGGCCTGGGAGGAGTTTGGTGAGGCCATGCAGAAAGACTATCTGTCGGCCTCGAAAAGATTCTGGCAAACCGTTCGACGCCTCAGGAGGGAGAAGCAGTGCCCTACCAACACTGTTTACAGTGGAGATGGGCACCTGTTGACCTCAACTGGGGATATCGTCAGGCGGTGGAAGGAATACTTTGAGGATCTCCTCAATCCCACCGACATGTCTTCCGTTGAGGAAGCAGTGGCTGGGGACTCAGAGGTGGACTCGTCCATCACCCGGGCTGAAGTCATCGAGGTGGTTAATAAGCTCCTCGGTGGCAAGGCACCGGGGGTGGATGAGATACGCCCTGAGTACCTCAAGTCTCTGGATGCTGTGGGGCTGTCTTGGCTGACACGCCTCTGCAACATCGCGTGGCGGTCGGGGACAGTACCTCTGGACTGGCAGACCGGGGTGGTGGTCCCTCTTTTTAAGAAGGGGGACCGGAGAGTGTGTTCCAACTATAGGGGGATCACACTTCTCAGCCTCCCCGGGAAAGTCTATGCCAGGGTACTGGAGAGGAGAATTCGGCCGATAGTGGAACCTCGGATTCAGGAGGAACAGTGTGGTTTTCGTCCTGGTCGTGGAACACTGGACCAGCTCTATACCCTTTCCAGGGTGCTGGAGGGTTCATGGGAGTTTGCCCAACCAGTCCACATGTGTTTTGTGGATTTGGAGAAGGCATTCGACTGTGTTCCTCGTGGCATCCTGTGGAGGGTGCTCTGGGAGTATGGGGTCCGGGGTCCTTTGCTGAGGGCTGTTCGGTCCCTGTACGACCGGAGCAGGAGCTTGGTCCGCATTTCTGGCAGTAAGTCAGACTTGTTCCCGGTGCATGTTGGACTCCGGCAGGGCTGCCCTTTGTCACCGGTTCTGTTCATAATTTTTATGGACAGAATTTCTAGGGTCAGCCAAGGGCCGGAGAGTGTCCGGTTTGGAGACCACGCGATTTCGTCACTGCTTTTTGCGGATGATGTTGTCGTGTTGGCCTCATCGAGCCAGGACCTTCAGCATGCACTGGGACGGTTTGCAGCCGAGTGTGAAGCGGCTGGGATGAGGATCAGCACCTCCAAGTCCGAGGCCATGGTTCTCAGTCGGAAAAGGGTGGCTTGCCCGCTTCAGGTGGGTGGAGAGTTCCTGCCTCAGGTGGAGAAGTTCAGGTATCTTGGGGTCTTGTTCACGAGTGAGGGAAGGATGGAACGGGAGATTGACAGACGGATCGGTGCAGCTTCTGCAGTAATGCGGTCGATGTACCAGTCTGTCGTGGTGAAGAAGGAGCTGAGCTGTAAGGCGAAGCTCTCGATTTACCGGTCAATCTACGTTCCTACTCTCACCTATGGTCATGAGCTTTGGGTCATGACCGAAAGGACAAGATCCCGGATACAGGCGGCCGAAATGAGCTTTCTCCGCAGGGTGGCTGGGCGCTCCCTTAGAGATAGGGTGAGGAGCTCAGTCACTCGGGAGGAACTCGGAGTAGAGCCGCTGCTCCTCCACATCGAGAGGAGCCAGCTGAGGTGGATCGGGCATCTATTTCGGATGCCTCCTGGACGCCTGCCCAGGGAGATGTTCCAGGCACGTCCCACCGGGAGGAGGCCCCGGGGAAGACCTAGGACACGCTGGAGGGACTATGTCTCCCGGCTGGCCTGGGAACCAGTGATGCGCGGGTTGATCCAAAATGAGCGGGTGCCTGCGGTCACCCGCGGTTACCCGCGGTAACGAGTCATCCAAAATAATTTTTAATGATATTCGGGTCGCGGTCGGTCGGGTCATCCTTATTTTCCTTTTGAATGTTGAGCGTTATTAACTGCACCTCTGAGCGCACCACATCAGGGCCTGAAACATTTTCTCAATGGCCCAATGAGCTACGATGAGCATTTATTACTTTAAAAAAATGCGGGTCAGGAAGCGGGTCGGGTACAATATTTTCTTCTTTTTTTTGCGGTCCGAGTTGCGGGCGGGTTAGTTGAAAACGTCGGTCGGGTGCGGGTTGTTTATACATTGACCCGCGCATCACTGCTGGGAACGCCTCGGGGTTCCCCCGGAAGAGCTGGAGGCAGTGTCTAGGGAGAGGGAAGTCTGGGCGTCTCTGCTTAGACTGTTGCCCCCGCGACCCGGCCCCGGATAAGCGGAAGATAATGGATGGATGGATGGATGTTTTATAGTAAAAATATTTATTTAAAATTTAAATTGGTTTTGTTTTAAATTATTTTAATTTTACATTTTTATGTTTAAAAATTGTTTATTTTAATGTAGCATTTAAAAATATATATATTTATTTTAATTTACCATTTTTTTAATTATTTTTTTATTTAACATTTTTGCTTTGTTTAAAAATATTACAATTTAAAATGTTTGTGTTTGTTTTAAACTCTTTTTATTTTATTTTATATTTTTATATTTAAAATATTTATTTAAAATTTGAATTGGTTTTGTTTAAAATTATTTGCATTTATTTTATTTTTAATAATTTGAATTTTAAATTTTTATGTTTTATTATAAATTACTTATTTCCATTTAAAATGTTTGTTCTATTTAAACCATTATTGAAATTTAAATTTGTTTTATTTTAAATTATATTTGTACGTTTTATTTATAATCTCACATTTTCATGTTTTATTATAAAATTACTTTAATTGTACATTTTTGTTTTGTGTTCATATTATTATATATATTTTTTTCCTTTTTTATTTTTTTATTTGAATATTAATTTCACATCATTGTGATTTAATAAATTAATTCAAGATCTTAAGTTTGTGAAACTCTAGTTGTAATGAAAATTGCTTTATGGTTGCTAGGGCATAGTAAATGGTTGCTATGGTGAAAAAGCGAGGTTTGACCCCCCCCCCCCCCCCCCCTCACTAAACCCACTAATCTGACCGCCCCGATCGCCATGACAACACGACCCCAGAGGTCAGATCAGCATCATTACGTGCCAGGTGTGAACGTGCACATCTGTCGGCGTGTGAACTTTAATATTGTAATCTCACGCCTCGTCTTTCCCCTGATCAGGCCAAAAATAACCCAACATCTGTATTTCTGCTGATTTAACATCAGAGGCTCCAGATGCTTGAGGAACACAGCTGTGCGGTTCTCCAATGTCCCTGAAATTCAGTTAAACATGGAGCACTGTCTGAGGTACTGAAAGTGGGCGTGGCCACTGAGGTACTGAAAGTGGGCGGGGCCATTGATATAAGAATATTCATGATTCCCTAATGCATGACTACAACACAACCCATGTCCTGAGTGAGCTCTTCTGTCATCAGCCCATGCAAACGTCCCGTTAAGCGCTGTTAAGTGCACACACACACACACACACACACACACACACACACACACACACTGACTGATGGTATTGATGGTGTGTGTGTCTCTAATGCCTGATCAATCTCTGATCCACTCACTCAGACTCACTCATGAGTGCCTGTTTAAGTGCATTAACACATTTATGAACTGTAACAATTTGACAAAAGTCTCATCATTGCGATGCAGATTTCATTTTTGCATGTTCATTTACACTAAAGGTATATTAAAACATGATATAATATTGTATATTATGCATAAAATAATAATAAATAATAGTGTTTAATCCTTTTAAACAGATACATATTGTTAATATTACAGTATATATAATAAATGACAAATAATATATAGGCCTAAATATGATATCGTGTAATATTATAAATAATACTACATAATCTTATTAAACAGATACATATTAAATATACACACACACACAGACACACACACACACACACACACACACACACACACACACACACACACACACAGGGAGACACACACACACACACACACACACACACACACACACAGACATACACACACACACACACACACACACACACACACTGAGACACAGATACACACACACACACACACACACACACACAGAGACACGCATACATACACACACACACACACACACACACACACACACACACACACACACACACACACACACACACACACACACACACACACACACAGAGACACACACACACACACACACACACACACACACACACACACACACACACACACAGAGACACACACACACACACACACACACACACAGAGACACACACACACACACACACACACACAGACACACACACACACACACACACACACACACACACAGAGACACGCACACACACACACACACACACACACTGAGACACAGACACAGAGACACGCATACACACACACACACACACACACACAGAGACACACACAGAGAGACACACACACCGACACAGAGACACACACAGACACACACAGAGACACACACATACACACCGACACAGAGACACAAACACACACACACACACACACACACACACACAGACACAGAGACACACACAGACACAGAGACACACACAGACACAGAGACACACACACACCGACACAGAGACACACACAGACACACACACATATACAAAACATATTTCTCTGTTTATTAAGATAGTGTAGTATTACTGATAATATTACACGGAGAGCGAGATTTCACTACACATGTATACACTGGTTGCAGGTTCGAACCCCTGTAATGCTCCATATAGACTCAAGGGTCTTCATTTGTCACACACACACACACACACACACACACACACACACACACACACACACACACACACACACACACACACACACACACACACACACATATACACATATACATACATACATACATACATACACATACATGTGTATATATAATGTCACTATGTGACCAATGAAGACCCTTGAGTCGGGGGTTCGAACCTGCAACCTCCCCGCCCTTATATGGTCACCGTAACTCGAGTGACCCTCCGCTGATTATCCGTGAGTGCCTGACCTTCCATGAGCTCCTCCAGGCTCGCGATCTTCTTCGTGCCGTCCACGCTGTAGATGTTGCGCACACCTTGCGGCAGGTGCAGGTTGTCCGAGAGCGCGCGCGTCAGCTCGGCCAGCAGCGCGTCCATTGACCTGAAGCGGTCGTTGGATACCGCGTACACCAGACCCTTGAAATACCGGTCGCCGTTCCGGTAGAACCGGACCTTCTTGGCTCGCTTCTCGGAGCTGAGCGCCTGGAGCGTGCGCGTCCGGTAGAAGCTGCAGTTGGCGCTGTGCGCGGGACTCGGTACCAGACTGCTCGCCCGGGAGCCCTGCTGGGAGCCCGAGCCGCCCGACAGCGCCGCGCGCTTGGAGCGGTGCGCCTTGTCCCGCTCGTCAAAGTGCTCGAGCTCGATGCTTCTGCTGAGAGACATTTCCCCCTCCCGTTAACCGACCTCGCGAAGGTTCCGTTTCTATCCTGCGCTTTTATCGCTGAAGTCCGCTATTGTCATCAACCCGAGCGAACACGCCGCTCTCCCCGCTGCGCGTTTACCGGGCGCACGGCGCGCGCAGTCAGCATCATTTACATCAACACAAAAGCAGCGCTGCGCCCGGCGTTTTTTTCCGCGATCAGACGCGCGTAAAACCGCTCGCGGCCATTCGAATAGACTAGAGGATGGGGATATTCCCGATGGTCCTCAGCTCGGTCGTCAGCTGTTGTTTGGGAAAACCTGGACAAACAGGAAAATCCGCGTTATTCCTTTCAGACGCTGTGCTACGAAAACCCCGATCCGCCCTAAAACGAGAGCTGTGTGTGCGGTTTTTAGGCGCGCGCCGCGCTGTAACCGGGCAGCATGGCCGTAGACGGGAGCGCGCAGCCCTTTCCTCCACCTCAGCGCGCGACACAACGCTGCAGGTGAGCGATTGCGGGATGTGGCGCGCGCCTCAGGCTCCTCCGCGCGGTCCTAATGCCGCCTGACAAACAGTAGAAGCGCATCAAAATGTGTTCTTTGACATTTCTATTTTTAAAACATGAAAGTGGAGATTTATTTTTATTCGAGACACAAACAAACTGCAAGATTGCATCATGTTTTATAGTCTGTCCTTTAGCTGCAGTTCCACTGCTTCCACCAGAGGGCAGCCTGTGCTGTCTGCACTCTTTTTTTTTTATACAATTGCTTACACACTAAAATTAAAATAAATATAGCTGCAAGCAGCAATACCGGGGCCAAGCAACAGAAGCAAACAAGGAAGCAGCAGCAGACCAACTGCAAAAATGAGAGAAGACATTTTTAAGCATAAATGTTAAAACCCCACATCAAAACATTGAGTTGTATTGAGCCAATGTCATGTTTTGTTCTATTATAGCGCCACCAAGAGGCACAATCCTACCATTTTTTTATGTGTCCTCGGAGTGAGAAAATATCTTATAGAGATATTTATAGACGTTTATATGAAAAAACATGTAAAAAATGACTGACACCTGACTTTGATTGGATTTTACTCCCCCTTACTATCAATATTTTGACATTTGGGTATTAGCGATAAGCTACCGACCTATGTTTCTGAACTTCTGGCGCTGGTTTCGTCTCGATCGGACTAGCGGTTTCAAAGATATCAGCTAACGTTTTATAAACTCAAAATTACCGCGCTGCACAAACCATACGCCGAAACCTGGCAAGTCTGGTATCGTTGGACTTGGCAAGGATTCAGGAGACAAAAAAAGTTACTCCCATGAAAATAAGTCAACCACACCCAAAGTTATAAGCGTTTGAAAAAAGAATTCTCCTCTAGGTGGTGCTTTTTCGAAACTTCTCAGGCTCCTTCAGGGCATCGAGCTGATGACCCATACCGAGTTTCATAATCCATTCATGTGTTCATAAAATACAGCATTTTAGCACATAATTCAAAATGGCCAACAGCCAAAATGGCCGATATGCTAAAATTGGATATCAGATGACTCGGCATTCCATCCTGAATCTAACAAGACAACTTTAGATGATTTTTGGACAAACAGTTCAGAAGTTATAAGCAAAAATAGCCATTTTTCGTATCTCCTGACCAGTAGGTGGCGCTGTGCCGAAACGCTGCATGTTGCCTCAGGTCATGCTCGTGATGACATGTACCAAGATTGATCTGAATACGATAAAGCGTTGTGGAGATATAGCCTTAAGTGTATTTTCGCAACCGCTACGTAAAATTTATTCGCGAGTTTAACAAAAACGATTTAACGAATCAACTTGAATTACATAATTTTTTGTCAGCATGGCCAGTAGATGATCTGGTTCAATTTTCGTGCAAATCGGACAAACCGTCTAGGACGAGTTTGCAAAAGTAGGTTTTTCTGAAAAATTAAAATGACAGGAAAATTTGCATGACGGAAAATGACTTCATATGGTGCAATCGAATCGTCTTGAGCCAACAAATCAGAGGAAAAAACAAATAATTTTGTTTCTAGGCCTTAGGGTTCCAAAGTTTTTAGCATAAACATGAGTGCAACTTTGGACAGGTGGTGGCGCTAGAGGGATTGAGTTAGAGACTCCAAATTTGATATGATGACAGTTGGGCCAGCCTTCTCTCCGTGTGCCAAATTTCATAACTTTCCAGCAAGCGGTTCTATGGGCTGCCATAGACTCCCATGGCGGAAGAAGAATAATAATAATAGGAACGCTAACTATTTCAATAAGTGCTGTGCTTGACCCCTAATAACACACAGTGAAACCTGACACTCCAGGAGCAAAGCCTCAGCCCAGAACTATACACACATTCTCAGCCTCACACTTTTTGCAGAACACTACACACACTTCTCTACATTAGACAGAAATCTAATCTGCTTTCCAAAACACCACACCTGTGAACTGGACAATCAGGTGTAATTTGCACATCACTCCACAAAAGGAAAGAGGTGAGATTACCTGTCTTTAACAAAGACGGAAGGCAACATTGCAGGAGGGGAAGGGAGAGGAACAGGTAGACCTGGAGGAGGACTAGAACGGCTGTTGTTAGCGTGTTGTTAGTGTGATCGCTGGCGGTTCAAGTCCTGCATGTAGCATGTAGGGCCGTGACCCGAATGGGAGTGAGGTTTAGGGGGGTGAGTGTGTTGGGGGGAAACACTATTGACTGATGCTAACCTCCTTGTTAGCTTGTTAGCGCATCCGCCTCCCACAGGCGCTGGTTCGAATCCCACTCGGAGCGGGTCGAGTTGGACTGGGTATGTTTGGGGCTGTGACCCAGATGGGAGTGAGGTTTAGGGGGTGAGTGTGTCTTAGGCAAGCATTAGCGACTGACGCTAGAGACTGTGGTCTTTAGCATACTTGTTAGCTTGTTAGCGCACTGTCTCCCATGCCGGAGGCACCGGTTCGAATCCAGCTCAGAGCGAGTTGAGTAAGACCAGTTACATTTGGCCGTGACCCAATTGGGAGTTAGGTTTAGGGGGGTGACTGTGTCTGAGGTAAGCATTAGCGACTGACGCTAGAGACTGCTGTGTTTAGCATCCTTGTTAGCTTGTTAGCGCACCCGCCTCCCATGCCGGAGGCACCGGTTCGAATCACACTTGGAGCGGGACGAGTTGAACTGGGTAAGTTTGGAGCTGTGACCCGAATGGAAGTGAGGTTTAGGGGGGTGAGTGTGTTGGGGCAAACACTACTGACTCATGCTAACGTCCTTGTTAGCTTGTTAGCGCACCCGCCTCCCATGTCACAGGCGCGGGTTCGAATCCCACTCGGAGCGGGTCAAGTTGGACCGGGTAAGTTTGGGGCCGTAACCCAGATAGGAGTGAGGTTTAGGGGGGTGACTGTGTCTGAGGTAAGCATTAACAACTGATGCTAGAGACTGCGGTGTTTAGCATCCTTGTTAGCTTGTTAGCGCACCCGTCTCCCATGCCGGAGGCGCTGGTTCAAATCCCACTTGGAGCGGGTCAAGTTGGACTGGGTATGTTTGGGGCCGTGACCCAGATGGGATCGAGAATTAGGGGGGTGAGCTTTTACAAGTAAATACTATTTCAGTCTTTCTACTTGGCACTTCTTTGTAATTAATTTCTAGCATACATACAAAATGACAACACAATAAAAATGGCAATACTCAGGTTTATTTGCTTAATTTTTTTTGTTTTGCACTTTCATTTGTTCTTGCAAAGTACATCATACATGAAAATGCACCATAAAGGTTATAGTTAAATGAGGTAATATTCACCTGGATATCTCAAATAATCGTCTCTACCTTTAATTCGTCCATAACTCGCTTTCACTCGCTAATACTTCACAGAGTAAACACGTTTATTGCTGCACGTCTAATGTTAATAACGCCGATCTTTATGGGTTTCATGTGCTTCTTAAAAAACAAACAAACAAACAAACAAACAAACAAACAAACAACATCTGGGCTTCCAGTGACAGATCAGAATTAAAAGAAGAAAAGTGCCATAGAAAAGAGGGATGAATATAAACACCACTGATTTTAGAACATGTGTCTCTCATTAGAAGAATAAAAACATCTTTTCGTGTTTATGTGGCAGTTCAATCGCTCACAGATTGTCTAAAAGCTTCAGTCAGGGTATTTTTAGGACATTATAAAGCACCAAAATCGATGAGCAGCCATTTAAATAGTCAAAAATATTGAATCATTCCCAAACGTTAAGGTCCATATCTGAGATGGGCTGGTCTTCAGATGAATTACAGGGGTTTTCTCTTAATAAGCGGCTCTGAAATATCCCGGACGAGCCCCCAGATCTGTCAGATTGAGGCCTCAGGATAGGAGCGTCCACCTGGAGGACAAAACAAGGCTGACCGGGTCAAAACTGGAGTTGGAGTGCTGTGAATTCGGACACTACTCTTGTCACTGTGTTTCACTTACTTTATAGTAGGGAAGTGTGCA
>NC_137117.1:40110494-40122994 GCF_949357685.1 Gobio gobio | reverse complement strand
TATCGTTCCATCTATACATCATCCATCATTATATCGTTCCATCCACCCACCCATCCATCCATCCATCATTCCATCTATACATCATCCATCATTATACGGTTCCATCTATACATCATCCATCATTATATCGTTCCATCTATACATCATCCATCATTATATCGTTCCATCTATACATCATCCATCATTATATCGTTCCATCTATACATCATCCATCATTATATCGTTCCATCTATACATCATCCATCATTATATCGTTCCATCTATACATCATCCATCATTATATCGTTCTATCTATACATCATCCATCCATCGTTCCATCTATACATCATCCATCCATCGTTCCATCTATACATCATCCATCATTATATCGTTCCATCCACCCATCCATCCATCCATCCATCGTTCCATCTATACATCATCCATCATTATACGGTTCCATCTATACATCATCCATCATTATATCGTTCCATCTATACATCATCCATCATTATATCGTTCCATCCACCCATCCATCCATCCATCATTCCATCTATACATCATCCATCATTATACGGTTCCATCTATACATCATCCATCATTATATCGTTCCATCTATACATCATCCATCATTATATCGTTCCATCTATACATCATCCATCATTATATCGTTCCATCTATACATCATCCATCATTATATCGTTCCATCCATCCATTGTTCCATCTATACATCATCCATCATTATACGGTTCCATCTATACATCATCCATCATTATACGGTTCCATCTATACATCATCCATCATTATATCGTTCCATCCACCCATCCATCGTTCCATCTATACATCATCCATCATTATACGGTTCCATCTATACATCATCCATCATTATATCGTTCCATCTATACATCATCCATCATTATATCGTTCCATCCACCCATCCATCCATCCATCATTCCATCTATACATCATCCATCATTATACGGTTCCATCTATACATCATCCATCATTATATCGTTCCATCTATACATCATCCATCATTATATCGTTCCATCTATACATCATCCATCATTATATCGTTCCATCTATACATCATCCATCATTATATCGTTCCATCCATCCATCGTTCCATCTATACATCATCCATCATTATATCGTTCCATCTATACATCACCCATCCATCCATCATTCCATCTATACATCACCCATCCATCTATCGTTCCATCTATACATCATCCATCATTATACGGTTCCATCTATACATCATCCATCATTATATCGTTTCATCTATACATCATCCATCATTATACGGTTCCATCTATACATCATCCATCATTATATTGTTCCATCCATCCATCCATCGTTCCATTTATACATCATCCATCATTATATTGTTCAATCTATCCATCAATCTATCGTTTCATCTATAAATCATCCGTCATTCTATCGTTCCATCTATCATCATCCGTCATTCTATCGTTCCATCTATATATCATCCATCATTATATCGTTCCATCTATCATCACCCGTCATTCTATCGTTCCATCCATCCAAGCTGAACGCGTGGTTGTGAGTGAAATATGACAATGAGTGTGTGTTGTGTGTGTGTTGAGTGTGTGTGTGTGCTGCTGATGAGATGCTCACCTGTGAAGTGCAGAAGGGCTCTGGCGGTGACAGGGGTGGAGGTGAAGGAGAGTGTGTGGAGCTGCTGGAGCCCGTCTCTGCTGATCTCTGCCGCCCCCTCCTGGTTCAGCTCAGTCATGTGATCCAGCTCCAGCACACACAGATTCACACAGTTCCTCACTGAGCAAACACACACACACACACCAGCGTCAGCGCTTCTGAACGCCACAGTATTACCCATTAGCAGAATAAAACACCAATCACAACACACTGCTCCCGCCGACCAATCAGAGCACAGTGTGCTTCTCAGAAGGAGGGGCTTCACAGAGACAGGAACTAAAAGAGTGACAGAAGTGGAAGTTCACCGTAAAGCAAACAAACTAAACAGTTTGACTCTAAAATCACTTTAGGATAAAAGCCGTGAGTCGTTTCCAGATGTGAAGTTGATCTCGCAAACATGAGTTCCTGTGAGATTCTGTTCATCAAATTCATCATTTCTGCCACAATATCACACAAAACAGCAGAACCCGATCATTCCATCCATCCATCGCTCTATCATTCCATCCATCCATCGCTCTATCATTCCATCCATCCATCGCTCTGTCATTCCATCCATCCATCGCTCTATCATTCCATCCATCCATCGCTCTATCATTCCATCCATCCATCCATCGCTCTATCATTCCATCCATCCATCGCTCTATCATTCCATCCATCCATCCATCGCTCTATCATTCCATCCATCCATCGCTCTGTCATTCCATCCATCCATCGCTCTATCATTCCATCCATCCATCGCTCTATCATTCCATCCATCCATCCATCGCTCTATCATTCCATCCATCCATCGCTCTATCATTCCATCCATCCATCGCTCTATCATACCATCCATCGCTCTATCATTCCATCCATCATTGCTCTATCATTCCATCCATCGCTCTATCATTCCATCCATCCATCGCTCTATCATTCCATCCATCCATCGCTCTATCATTCCATCCATCCATCGCTCTATCATACCATCCATCGCTCTATCATTCCATCCATCCATCGCTCTATCATTCCATCCATCCATCGCTCTATCATTCCTTCCATCCATCGCTCTATCATTCCATCCATCCATCGCTCTATCATACCATCCATCATCGCTCTATCATTCCATCCATCATCGCTCTATCATTCCATCCATCATCGCTCTATCATTCCATCCATCCATCGCTCTATCATTCCATCCATCCATCGCTCTATCATTCCATCCATCGCTCTATCATACCATCCATCCATCGCTCTATCATACCATCCATCGCTCTATCATTCCATCCATCCATCGCTCTATCATTCCATCCATCCATCGCTCTATCATTCCATCCATCGCTCTATCATTCCATCCTTCCATCGCTCTATCATACCATCCATCGCTCTATCATTCCATCCATCCATCGCTCTATCATACCATCCATCGCTCTATCATTCCATCCATCCATCGCTCTATCATTCCATCCATCCATCGCTCTATCATACCATCCATCGCTCTATCATTCCATCCATCCATCGCTCTATCATTCCATCCATCCATCGCTCTATCATTCCATCCATCCATCATTCTATCGTTCCATCCATACGTCCATCCATCCATCCATTGTTCAATCATTCTATCATTAAATCCATCGCTCTATCATACCATCCATCGCTCTATCATTCCATCCATCCATCGCTCTATCATTCCATCCATCCATCATTCTATCGTTCCATCCATACGTCCATCCATCCATCCATCCATTGTTCAATCATTCTATCATTAAATCCATCGCTCTATCATTCCATCCATCCATCCATTGTTCAATCATTCTATCATTAAATCCATCGCTCTATCATTCCATCCATCCATCACTCTATCATTCCATCCATCGCTTTATCATTCCATCCATCCATCACTCTATAATTCCATCCATCCATCATTCTATCGTTCCATCCATACGTCCATCCATCCATTGTTCAATCATTCTATCATTAAATCCATCGTTCTATCATTCTATCATTCCATCCATCGTTCTATCATTCTATCATTCCATCCGTCCATCCATCATTCTATCAATTTATCATTCCATCCATCCATCGCTCTATCATTCCATCCATCCATCACTCTATCATTCCATCCATCCATTGCTCTATCATTCCATCCATCCATCATTCTATCGTTCCATCCATATGTCCATCCATCCATCCATTGTTCAATCATTCTATCATTAAATCCATCGTTCTATCACTCTAACATTCCATCCATTGTTCTATCATTCTATCATTCCATCCGTCCATCCATCATTCTATCAATCTATCATACCATCCATTCATCCATCCATCCATCATTCTATTGTTCCATCCGTCATCCATCATTCTATCGTTCCATCCATCAATCCATCCATCCATCCATCCATCCATCCATCATTCTATCGTCCCATCCATCCATCCATCCATCATTCTATCGTTCCATCCATACATCCATCCATCCATCCATTGTTCTATCATTCCATCCATCATTCTATCATTCTATCATTCCATCCATTGTTCTATCATTCTATCATTCCATCTGGCCATCCATCCGTCCATCCATCATTCTATCAATCTATCATACCATCCATTCATCCATTCATCCATCCATCATCTATCCATCCATTAATCCATCCATCCATCCATTATCTATCCATCCATACATCCATCATTCTATCAATCTATCATACCATCCATCCATCCATCATGTATCCATCCATACATCCATCATTCTATCATTCCATCCATCCATCCATCCATCATTCTATCGTTCCATCCATCCATCCATCCATCAATCTATCATCCATCATTCTATTGTTCCCTCCGTCCATCCATCGTTCCATCCATCGTTCAATAGTTCCATCCATCATTCTATTGTTCCATCCATCCGTCCATCTGTCCATCCATCCATCCATCTTTCGATCATTCTATCGTACATCCATCCATCATTCTATCATTCTATCATACCATCCATCCATTGTTCTATCATTCTATCATTCCATTCATCTATCGTTCTATAGTTCCATCCATCCATCCATTGTTCTATCATTCCATCCATCCATCATTCTATCGTTCCATCCATATGTCCATCCATCCATCCATTGTTCAATCATTCTATCATTAAATCCATCGTTCTATCATTCTATCATTCCATCCATTGTTCTATCATTCTATCATTCCATTCGTCCATCCATCATTCTATCAACCTATCATACCATCCATTCATCCATCCATCCATCATTCTATTGTTCCATCCGTCCATCCATCATTATATCGTTCCATCCATCAATCCATCCATCCATCCATCCATCCATCCATCATTCTATCGTCCCATCCATCCATCCATCCATCATTCTATCGTTCCATCCATACATCCATCCATCCATCCATTGTTCTATCATTCCATCCATCATTCTATCATTCTATCATTCCATCCATTGTTCTATCATTCTATCATTCCATCTGGCCATCCATCCGTCCATCCATCATTCTATCAATCTATCATACCATCCATTCATCCATTCATCCATCATCTATCCATCCATTAATCCATCCATCCATCCATCCATCCATTATCTATCCATCCATACATCCATTATTCTATCAATCTATCATACCATCCATCCATCCATCATGTATCCATCCATACATCCATCATTCTATCATTCCATCCATCCATCCATCCATCATTCTATCGTCCATCCATCCATCCATCCATCAATCTATCATCCATCATTCTATTGTTCCCTCCGTCCATCCATCGTTCCATCCATCGTTCAATAGTTCCATCCATCATTCTATTGTTCCATCCATCCGTCCATCTGTCCATCCATCCATCCATCTTTCGATCATTCTATCGTACATCCATCCATCATTCTATCATTCTATCATACCATCCATCCATTGTTCTATCATTCTATCGTACCATCCTTCCTTCTGTAGTTCCATCATCATTCTATCGTTCAAAATTAGAAAAAGATTTGAAAATAGTAATGTTATAGTACATTTTGTAAAATGCAAATGATGACTCCACCCACTAGGGGGAGGAGCCCAGTAAACGGATGTACAGCATAGACTGTAAATAAATAAGGGCGTAGTGTCTGTGACATCACCCACAGGATCTGAAGAGTAAAGTCGGGTCTCAGCGCGTGATAAAGGCAATACAAAAGTCAGCCAATCGGACAGCTAATGTGAACAAAACATGGCTGTCACTCACCCAAAGAGGCCAATCCCTGGACGCCGCAGCCAGCCCCGCCCACGCCCACCCGACACAGGTTAGGCCAGCATCGGCCAATCGTCTGCAAGCACCGGTTACTGAAGCGATTGGGCTGCAGACTGAAGGAAATCATACAACATAACGGCTGTGAGAGAAGGAGAGAAGGAGAGAAGGAGGGAAAGAGGGAAAGAGGGAAGGAGAGAAGGAGAGAAGGAGAGAAGGAGGGAAGGAGAGAAGGAGAGAAGGAGGGAAGGAGGGAAGGAGGGAAAGAGGGAAAGAGGGAAGGAGGGAAGGAGAGAAGGAGGGAAGGAGAGAAGGAGAGAAGGAGGGAAGGAGAGAAGGAGAGAAGGAGAGAAGGAGGGAAAGAGGGAAAGAGGGAAGGAGAGAAGGAGAGAAGGAGAGAAGGAGGGAAGGAGAGAAGGAGAGAAGGAGGGAAAGAGGGAAGGAGGGAAGGAGAGAAGGAGGGAAGGAGAGAAGGAGAGAAGGAGGGAAGGAGGGAAGGAGAGAAGGAGAGAAGGAGGGAAGGAGGGAAGGAGAGCAGGAGGGAAGGAGAGAAGGAGAGCAGGAGGGAAGGAGGGAAGGAGGGAAGGAGGGAAGGAGAGAAGGAGGGAAGGAGAGCAGGAGGGAAGGAGGGAAGGAGAGAAGGAGGGAAGGAGAGAAGGAGAGAAGGAGGGAAGGAGAGAAGGAGAGAAGGAGAGAAGGAGGGAAGGAGGGAAGGAGAGAAGGAGGGAAGGAGAGAAGGAGAGAAGGAGGGAAGGAGAGAAGGAGGGAAGGAGAGAAGGAGGGAAGGAGAGAAGGAGGGAAGGAGAGAAGGAGAGAAGGAGAGAAGGAGAGAAGGAGGGAAGGAGAGAAGGAGAGAAGGAGGGAAGGAGAGAAGGAGGGAAGGAGAGAAGGAGGGAAGGAGAGAAGGAGGGAAGGAGAGAAGGAGAGAAGGAGGGAAGGAGAGAAGGAGGGAAGGAGAGAAGGAGGGAAGGAGAGAAGGAGAGAAGGAGAGAAGGAGAGAAGGAGGGAAGGAGGGAAGGAGGGAAGGAGAGAAGGAGAGAAGGAGGGAAGGAGAGAAGGAGAGAAGGAGGGAAGGAGAGAAGGAGGGAAGGAGAGCAGGAGAGAAGGAGAGAAGGAGAGAAGGAGGGAAGGAGGGAAGGAGGGAAGGAGAGAAGGAGAGAAGGAGAGAAGGAGAGAAGGAGAGAAGGATGGAAGGAGAGAAGGAGAGAAGGAGGGAAGGAGAGAAGGAGGGAAGGAGAGAAGGAGAGAAGGAGAGAAGGAGGGCAGGAGGGAAGGAGAGAAGGAGGGAAGGAGAGAAGGAGGGAAGGAGGGAAGGAGGGAAGGAGGGAAGGAGAGAAGGAGAGAAGGAGGGAAGGAGGGAAGGAGGGAAGGAGAGAAGGAGAGAAGGAGGGAAGGAGGGAAGGAGGGAAGGAGAGAAGGAGGGAAGGAGAGAAGGAGGGATGCTCACCAGGGCTGCAGAGGAGCGATCCGCAGTGTTGTGACGTCTCTGCATCCGGCTCCCAGAGCCCAGATCACTTCCTGTCCGGCCGGATCAGACGCGCTTCTGCACACACCACAGCAGCCATCATTCTACACTTCTGTCCATCATTCTACACTTCTGTCCATCATTCTACACTTCTGTCCATCATTCTACACTTCTGTCCATCATTCTACACTTCTGTCCATCATTCTACACTTCTGTCCATCATTCTATACTTCTGTCCATCATTCTACACTTCTGTCCATCATTCTACACTTCTGTCCATCATTCTACACTTCTGTCCATCATTCTACACTTCTGTCCATCATTCTACACTTCTGTCCATCATTCTACACTTCTGTCCATCATTCTATACTTCTGTCCATCATTCTACACTTCTGTCCATCATTCTACACTTCTGTCCATCATTCTACACTTCTGTCCATCATTCTATACTTCTGTCCATCATCCTACACTTCTGTCCATCATTCTACACTTCTGTCCATCATTCTACACTTCTGTCCATCATTCTACACTTCTGTCCATCATTCTACACTTCTGTCCATCATTCTATACTTCTGTCCATCATCCTACACTTCTGTCCATCATTCTATACTTCTGTCCATCATTCTATACTTCTGTCCATCATTCTACACTTCTGTCCATCATTCTATACTTCTGTCCATCATCCTACACTTCTGTCCATCATTCTATACTTCTGTCCATCATTCTATACTTCTGTCCATCATTCTACACTTCTGTCCATCATTCTATACTTCTGTCCATCATTCTACACTTCTGTCCATCATTCTATACTTCTGTCCATCATTCTACACTTCTGTCCATCATTCTATACTTCTGTCCATCATTCTATACTTCTGTCCATCATTCTACACTTCTGTCCATCATTCTACACTTCTGTCCATCATTCTACACTTCTGTCCATCATCCTACACTTCTGTCCATCATTCTATACTTCTGTCCATCATTCTATACTTCTGTCCATCATTCTATACTTCTGTCCATCATCCTACACTTCTGTCCATCATTCTATACTTCTGTCCATCATTCTATACTTCTGTCCATCATTCTATACTTCTGTCCATCAGTCTACACTTCTGTCCATCATTCTATACTTCTGTCCATCATTCTATACTTCTGTCCATCATTCTATACTTCTGTCCATCATTCTACACTTCTGTCCATCATTCTACACTTCTGTCCATCATTCTATACTTCTGTCCATCATTCTATACTTCTGTCCATCATTCTACACTTCTGTCCATCATTCTACACTTCTGTCCATCATTCTATACTTCTGTCCATCATTCTACACTTCTGTCCATCATTCTATACTTCTGTCCATCATTCTACACTTCTGTCCATCATTCTATACTTCCATCCATCCATCCATCCATCATTCTATACTTCTGTCCATCATTCTACACTTCTGTCCATCATTCTACACTTCTGTCCATCATTCTATACTTCTGTCCATCATTCTACACTTCTGTCCATCATTCTATACTTCTGTCCATCATTCTACACTTCTGTCCATCATTCTACACTTCTGTCCATCATTCTATACTTCTGTCCATCATTCTACACTTCTGTCCATCTTTCTATACTTCTCTCCATCATTCTATACTTCTGTCCATCATTCTATACTTCTGTCCATCTTTCTATACTTCTGTCCATCTTTCTATACTTCTGTCCATCATTCTATACTTCTGTCCATCATTCTATACTTCTGTCCATCATTCTACACTTCTATCCATCATTCTATACTTCTCTCCATCATTCTATACTTCTGTCCATCATTCTACACTTCTGTCCATCATTCTACACTTCTGTCCATCATTCTATACTTCTGTCCATCATTCTACACTTCTGTCCATCATTCTATACTTCTGTCCATCATTCTACACTTCTGTCCATCATTCTATACTTCTCTCCATCATTCTATACTTCTGTCCATCATTCTATACTTCTGTCCATCATTGTCCATCATTCTATACTTCTGTCCATCATTCTACACTTCTGTCCATCATTCTACACTTCTGTCCATCATTCTACACTTCTGTCCATCCATCCATCATTCTATACTTCTGTCCATCATTCTATACTTCTGTCCATCATTCTACACTTCTGTCCATCATTCTACACTTCTGTCCATCATTCTACACTTCTGTCCATCATTCTACACTTCTGTCCATCATTCTACACTTCTGTCCATCATTCTATACTTCTGTCCATCATTCTACACTTCTGTCCATCATTCTACACTTCTGTCCATCATTCTATACTTCTGTCCATCATTCTACACTTCTGTCCATCATTCTATACTTCTGTCCATCATTCTACACTTCTGTCCATCCATCCATCATTCTATACTTCTGTCCATCATTCTATACTTCTGTCCATCATTCTACACTTCTGTCCATCCATCCATCATTCTATACTTCTGTCCATCATTCTATACTTCTGTCCATCATTCTATACTTCTGTCCATCATTCTACACTTCTGTCCATCATTCTGCACTTCTGTCCATCATTCTATACTTCTGTCCATCATTCTACACTTCTGTCCATCATTCTACACTTCTGTCCATCATTCTATACTTCTGTCCATCATTCTACACTTCTGTCCATCATTCTATACTTCTGTCCATCATTCTACACTTCTGTCCATCATTCTATACTTCTGTCCATCATTCTATACTTCTGTCCATCATTCTACACTTCTGTCCATCATTCTATACTTCTGTCCATCATTCTACACTTCTGTCCATCATTCTATACTTCTGTCCATCATTCTACACTTCTGTCCATCATTCTACACTTCTGTCCATCATTCTATACTTCTGTCCATCATTCTATACTTCTGTCCATCATTCTACACTTCTGTCCATCATTCTATACTTCTGTCCATCATTCTATACTTCCATCCATCCATCCATCCATCATTCTATACTTCTGTCCATCATTCTATACTTCTGTCCATCATTCTATACTTCCATCCATCCATCCATCCATCATTCTATACTTCTGTCCATCATTCTACACTTCTGTCCATCATTCTATACTTCTGTCCATCATTCTATACTTCCATCCATCCATCATTCTATACTTCTGTCCATCATTCTACACTTCATTCTACACTTCTGTCCATCATTCTATACTTCTGTCCATCATTCTATACTTCCATCCATCCATCCATCCATCATTCTATACTTCTGTCCATCATTCTACACTTCTGTCCATCATTCTATACTTCCATCCATCCATCATTCTATACTTCCATCCATCCATCATTCTATACTTCTGTCCATCATTCTACACTTCTGTCCATCATTCTATACTTCCATCCATCCATCATTCTATACTTCCATCCATCCATCATTCTATACTTCCATCCATCCATCATTCTACACTTCTGTCCATCATTCTATACTTCTGTCCATCATTCTATACTTCTGTCCATCCATCCATCATTCTATACTTCTGTCCATCATTCTACACTTCTGTCCATCATTCTATACTGCTGTCCATCATTCTATACTTCTGTCCATCATTCTATACTTCCATCCATCCATCCATCATTCTATACTTCTGTCCATCATTCTACACTTCTGTCCATCATTCTATACTTCCATCCATCCATCATTCTATACTTCTGTCCATCATTCTATACTTCTGTCCATCATTCTACACTTCTGTCCATCATTCTATACTTCCATCCATCCATCATTCTATACTTCCATCCATCCATCATTCTATACTTCCATCCATCCATCATTCTATACTTCTGTCCATCATTCTACACTTCCGTCCATCATTCTACACTTCTGTCCATCATTCTACACTTCTGTCCATCATTCTATACTTCTGTCCATCATTCTATACTTCTGTCCATCATTCTGTACTTCCATCCATCCATCCATCATTCTATACTTCTGTCCATCATTCTACACTTCTGTCCATCATTCTATACTTCCATCCATCCATCATTCTATACTTCTGTCCATCATTCTACACTTCTGTCCATCATTCTATACTTCCATCCATCCATCATTCTATACTTCTGTCCATCATTCTACACTTCTGTCCATCATTCTATACTTCCATCCATCCATCATTCTATACTTCTGTCCATCATTCTACACTTCCGTCCATCATTCTACACTTCTGTCCATCATTCTACACTTCTGTCCATCATTCTATACTTCTACACTTCTGTCCATCCATCATTCATTCTATCATTCCATCCATCATTCTATCATTCCATCCATCATTGTTCTATCATTCCATCCATCCATCATTCTATCATTCCATCCATCATTCTATCATTCTATTATTCCATAAATCATTTTACCATTCCATCCATCCATCTGTTTGTCTGTCTATAAACAAATCTACACTCACCTAAAGGATTATTAGGAACACCTGTTCAATTTCTCATTAATGCAATTATCTAATCAACCAATCACATAGCAGTTGCTTCAATGCATTTAGGGGTGTGGTCCTGGTCAAGACAACCTCCTGAACTCCAAACTGAATGTCAGAATGGGAAAGAAAGGTGATTTAAGCAATTTTGAGCGTGGCATGGTTGTTGGTGCCAGACGGGCCGGTCTGAGTATTTCACAATCTGCTCAGTTACTGGGATTTTCACGCACAATCATTTCTAGGGTTTACAAAGAATGGTGTGAAAAGGGAAAAACATCCAGTATGCGGCAGTCCTGTGGGAGAAAATGCCTTGTTGATGCTAGAGGTCAGAGGAGAATGGGCCGACTGATTCAAGCTGATAGAAGAGCAACTTTGACTGAAATAACCACTCGTTACAACCAAGCTATGCAGCAAAGCATTTGTGAAGCCACAACACACACAACCTTGAGGCGGATGGGCTACAACAGCAGAAGACCCCACCGGGTACCACTCATCTCCACTACAAATAGGGAAAAGAGGCGTCAATTTGCACAAGCTCACCAAAATTGGACAGTTGAAGACTGGAAAAATGTTGCCTGGTCTGATGAGTCTGGATTTCTGTTGAGACATTCAGATGGTAGAGTCAGAATTTGGCGTAAACAGAATGAGAACATGGATCCATCATGCCTTGTTACCACTGTGCAGGCTGGTGGTGGTGGTGTAATGGTGTGGGGGATGTTTTCTTGGCACACT
>NC_137117.1:40072994-40100494 GCF_949357685.1 Gobio gobio | reverse complement strand
TCCCTCTCTCTCAGCTCGTATCTGAGGCTGGCCAGCATCTCCACAGAAATGTCCACCTGCCGCTCCAGTTGTGTGGCTCTCTCCTCCACCTCCTCCTTCTCTCTGTGCATCCGCTCGCTCTCTCTCCTGGCCCTCCTCACCTCCCCGCTCCTCCTCTTCACCTCCTCCTGCAGAGCCTCCAGCTTGAGCGACACGCGCTCCTGCACCTCCAGAGCCAGCTGCTGAAGCCGGGCCTCCAGCGCCAGCCTGCCCAGCCACGGCACCCCCAGCTGGGCTACGGCGTGCCCGGCCTCTGCCTCCGCCTCCGCGGCCCTGGAGCTCACAGCGACTGCCAGCACTGAGGAGGGCGAGTCCCTCTGGATGAGGATCTTTCGGCTCGCCAAACTGAGGCCGTCCAGGAACTCCAGGCGCAGGGGATGAGCGATATCGCTCTCGCATCTCAGGGACATCAGTCCACCCTCAGAGCTTCGTCTCGGGTTCAGACGCAGTTTCTGGCAGGAGCGGCCACTGGACAGGTGCTCTCCAAACCCACACGCCTCTCCACAGGTCGGGCAGCACAACGGCAGCTCAGTTCTGGTCGACATCCTGCGACAATGTGCTCACGCTCAACAACAGAGTCAGGGTGAGTTCATTCAGAGGGCATTTCTGTAGTGTTTCAGTAGGGTTTTTGTGTCGTTTCAGTAATGTTTGTTTCTGTAGTGTTTCAGTAGCGTTTCAGGAGTTTTTGTTTCAGTAATGTTTCATTAGTGTTTCAGTAGCAATTCAGAAACGTTTCCATAATGTTTCATTAGCATTTCATGATGTGTGTCTCAGTTGTTTCATTAGTATTTCATGATGTTTGTTTCAGTTGTTTCATTAGCGTTTAAATTGCGTCCCGGTAATAATTCAGTAACAATTCATTACCGTTTTAGGAGCATTTCAGGGTGTTTGTTTCAGTCATGTTTCATTTGCGTTTCAATTGCAATACAGTAGTGTTCCAGTCATGTTTCATTAGCCTTGTGGGGTGTTTGTTTCAGTCATGTTTCATTAGCGTTTCAATTGTATTTCAGCAGTGTTTCATTAGCGGTTCAGGATGTTTGTTTCAGTCCTCTCTCATCAGTGTTTCAATTGCCTTTCAGTCGTGTTTCAATTGTCTTTAGTAGTGTTTCAATTGTCTTTCAGTCGTGTTTCAATTGTGTTTAGTAGTGTTTCAATTGTCTTTCAGCTGTGTTTCAATTGTCTTTCAGCAGTGTTTCAATTGTCTTTTAGTCGTGTTTCAATTGTCTTTCAGCAGTGTTTCAATTATTTTTCAGTAGTGTTTCAATTGTGTTTCAATTATGTTTCAGTAGTGTTTCAATAATTTTTCCAGTAGTGTTTCAATTATCTTTCAGTTGTGTTGAGTAGTGTTTCAATTATCTTTCAGTAGTGTTTCAATTGTCTTTCAGTTGTGTTTCAATGGCCTTTCAGTAGGGTTTTCAATTGTTTCAGTAGTGTTTCATGGTTGTTGAATTGCCTTTCAGTAGTGTTTCAGTTGTGTTTCAATGGCCTTTCAGTAGGGTTTTCAATTGTGTTTCATGAGTGTTTCAATTGTTTCAGTAGTATTTCAGTAGTGTTTAAATTTCCTTTCAGTAGTGTTTCAATTGTTTCAGTAGTGTTTCAATTGTTTCAGTAGGGTTTTCAATTGTGTTTCATGAGTGTTTCAATTGTTTCAGTAGTATTTCAGTAGTATTTAAATTTCCTTTCAGTAGTGTTTCAATTGTTTCAGTAGTGTTTCAATTGCATTTTAGTAGTGTTTCAATTGTGTTTCAGTAGTGTTTCAATTGTGTTTCATGGGTTTTTAATTGCCTTTCAGTAGTGTTTCAGTTGTGTTTCAATTGTGTTTGAATGGCCTTTCAGTAGGGTTTTCAATTGTGTTTCATGGGTGTTTCAATTTAGTTTCAGTAGTGTTTCAAATTGTGTTTTAACAGTGTTTCATTCATGTTTCAGGATGCCATGTTTCATTAGCGTTTAATTAGTGTTTCAATTGCCTTTCAATAGTGTTTCAGTAATGTTTCAATAGCATTTCAGTTGCGTTTCAGAATGGTTTCTTAATAGTTTCAATTGCGTTTTTGAATAATTCCAGTAGCTTTTCTTAATCCTTTCAGAAGCGTTAGTTTCAGAAATGTTTAACAATTCAGTGGCATTTCACAATTGTTTCAGTCGTGTTTGCTTCAGAATTCTCTCAGGAGCATTTCAGTCCAGAAATACTCATGCAAACTTATTGCACCTGCAAAAGAAAACAGGAACACAGAACTTTAGTATCATCCAATACACTAGTTTCCGTGGCAACGCATGATTTGTTGCAGTTTAAAGTGCTTCTAATTTTGTCAATATGTGTCTGTTTGTTACAGATATGAATGTAAAGGTAAAGTGTCCTGTGTATTTCAGTGCATCAAGCCAGGGTTCATTCTGTCCTTTGCTATTGTTTCTCATAATGTGCAACTGCGCGTTCTCACAGGACGTGTTCATCATTTATCATGATTTTAGTGTGAACCACATCTATTAATATTGAATGTCTGTGCTTTCAGTTGATCATTCTGTTATTGTTTCTCTCAATCCAATGGAACAAAATGTCACAGCTGCTATACAATGCCATATAATGTAAGTTCATGGTGAACACTGCTGTCACAAAAACCTCTAGACTCATCCATCTCATATTAAATCTGCACTTACACTCTATTGCCAAAAAATTTGCGTCATGGGGCGGGGTTTCTGCCAGCCGGCTCGTCTCATTGAGAAATGGCTGACATGGGCTGTGTTTACACGTCTGTTTTTGTTCAAATACTACTGTTAATGTGTGACAAAACGTAGTTTTAAGACTTTTTCAGTCGATAATGTAGTTGTTTAAAGCTCAAATCTGTGGTTTATTTATATAAAGAGAGCGCCTATTTGAACATTTTATCTGCCGTTTTCGGAGTTGTGAGCTCCAGTGGATCAGCGGCACTCAGCGCTCGTCAAAGCCGGCGAGGGCAACCTTTCCTCGGCCAGTCCTTCTGCCGCTGGCTCTGATGTCTCTGTGGCATCTCCAGCTATAATTCGTCTTGTAACGGCCGATCTTTGCTCTCATGGATCTATAATTTGTTCCCTGGCAAATCGTTTAGGCTGAGGGCAAAGTGAAGTTTCATTATTTTATTTTTTTTAGGCTATAACTGTACGTTACAGTTGTAACGTTAGCCTACTAGCACTGACTTTGAATGTTTGACTGAATTGTTTGCTTTATTTCATAGCTTATTATACCTTTTACTTTTACTTTTGTATTATTGATCATACATAAACTTGTATTTAACAAAAAGAGACTGTGTTGTGTTTCATGTCATTTAATGTTATCACAGTGATAATCATATTGTCTGAACCAGATATTAATATACAGATTTTCTCCTCATTGTTGTCACTACTAGAGCAAGCTCCTGATTGGTTAACGCCGTGCGAAATATCCGCCAAAGTTCAGATTTTTCAACTTGAGCGATTCGTGCAATTCACGCGTCCTTCGCGCCGCCTCATTCGCGTGAATCGCGCCGCAGAATGCCATTTCGCGTCTCTGCATTGACTTAACATGTAAATCACTCGCGCGAATCGCGTCCGGTGTGAACGCACCATCACATCACCAAGTGCAATGCAAAGCGTGGGATGCAGTGGGGTAAAGCGCACTGCCACTGGGGAGTGAGCAATCACGCTTCTCTGTCTGGCAATCCCATGGACGAGTCTGGGTTTGGTGGTTGCCAGGAGAACGGGACTTGCCTGACTGCATTGTGCCAAGTGTAAAGTTTGGTGGAGGGGGGATTATGGGGTGGGGTTTTTCAGGACCCCTTAGTTCCAGTGAAAGGAACTCTTAACGCTTCACCGAGACATTTTGGACAATTTTATGCTCCCCTTTTTGTGGGAACAGTTTGTGGACGGCCCCTTCCTGTCCCAGCATGACTGACCAGTGCACAAAGCGTCTCTGGTGTGGAGGAACTTGAGTCCTGACCTCAACCCGATAGAACACCTTTGGGATGAATTAGAGCGGAGACTGAGAGCCAGTAGCCTGGTCCTACCAGACTCTCATACATTTCATTTGTTCAGAGAGTCTGGCCACTCTCCATTGACAAGCATTAACTTCCTTGAAGGCGGGAACTCTGTTGAAGATTAAAACTATTGGATCTGCCCAGAGCCACTCAGGATCTGCCAAAACCAATCGCTAACGTTTGGTCGTGACATATGTCAAGTATAAGTCTCTGCAGGTTAGTAATAGGAGTTACCAGATCAGTGGGCGTGGCCTAGCCTGGCGTGGCCATACTCAATTCTAGTCAGAATTTGAGTCTGGTACCGCTCCATTGAGCTTTGATTATGGGGCGTGTTTCAACCGAGCCAGGAAAGACCTCAATTGGATAGACCTACAACCAATCAGAGCAACGGAGCGACTCGTAACGTTAGTTGTCAAATGTCAACAGAACTCAACTGCACTGTGTTGCCAAGTCCGTGTTTTTCTCCATGTCCGCGGGTTGAAGCGACCCAAATTATGTGATTATATAAACCCAGGAATGCGAATTTTAGCAGGCAACCTTGCCAAAATAACATATTTTGCCAACCAAACGCCATTTTTTTCCGGAGAACCCCCCGGAAAGTTATTGTTTTGGGCTATAGTTTTGAGTAGCAATTGTGCGCGACATTGCAAAAACACTTGGAAACCCTGTCTGCACGCACGCTGGATTAAGTAACGTTACAAGAAAAAGATGAGTGTAAACGATCTTTGCCAGTAATAAAATAATTTAAGGATACACTGAGTACTTACCAACACGATCATCGTTTCTGAGAGAAATAGTAAAGGTGAATGCATATACGAACAAGTTCTCCAGTTTAGGATAAGAGCAAATTCAACCCAAGAGCCTTCGATGACGTGGATGATTACGTTACTGTTGATCATCTGTCCATCATCGTCTAAAGCCCGCCCTGACAATTTCAAGAAATTGCCGAATTGCCCGAGCAAAAAAAATTGTGGGCGGGGCTAAATTCGGCTGGCATCCAGGCTAGGCGTGGCCATAAACAGAGGGCCGTTTTCCACTGTGTTACCTGATTTGGCCACATCACAGTGTGGGTAGGGTTTAGGGGTGGGGTCAGGTCGGGTGAAGGGGATCATTTTCATTGCGTGATTTATAAACACCCATACGTTTGGAAACGCCCACTCTTGTTCTGCAGAGACCTCAAACTAGCTCATAACATCAACGTCATCGTTCTCAGCCACTCCCTCTGTTCGCTGATTGGACCGGTTCAAATTGGACCGGAGAAAACCAGAGAATATACCGCAATCCCAGATGGAGCACTGAAGGAAAATTGAGCGGAAGTACATAAGAGGGCGGAGCCAGGCCTTCTCGTCCAACACCACAAATGCGCTTCTAGAAGAATCCCCATAAACACACTCCTAAACCTTGAGGAAAGCCTTCCCAGAAGAGCTGAAGCTGTTAGAGCTGTAAAGGGTGGGCGACTCCATATTAAGTGTTTTTTTTCTCCTTTGATCATGAGTCCCGGGACAGCCACTGTTGTTTTAGGGAATGTATTTATTCAAGGTATGTCTCACACTTGTGCGCACTATATAACATCGCCAATGTCTTGCATCCCGCTCTCTATCAGGCTCGCTCATTACGTTATATATTGATCTATTTTTTGTGTTTACTCGGATATCAGGTATGCAGTAATTGTCTCTCCATCTCTCTGTAAGTGTGTGTGTGTGTGTGTGTGTGTGTGTGTGTGTGTGTGTGTGTGTGTGTGTGTGTGTGTGTGTGTGTGTGTGTGTGTGTGTGTGTGTGTTCCCAGAATGATCTAATGTATTCAATAAACACCACTGTTCAAAAGTTTGAATAATGAAGAATTATTGATGTAATTCCAATGCAAATTCTATTTTCAACACAAGGTCAACCGGTTCAGATTCACACACACTAGATCAACTGTGTGTGTGTGTGTGTGTGTGTGTGTGTGTGTGTGTGTGTGTGTGTGTGTGTGTGTGTGTGTGTGTGTGTGTTTGCGCGCAAGATTCTAAGTGACGTGTCGGAATTCATGCATGCCTCCGTGCGCGCGCACCGCGTTATTTCCGCATGAATATGATGAAGACAAAAGCTGTCCGAGTCAAGCTCTATTAACGACGTGATAAAGAAATACAGTCCAGAAACAGCCACGTTCATAAAAATGCATACGCTGATTAATTTCTCATTTGAGGTTGTTTTACAATCGCAATTATAATGTAAGGAAACATCTGCACGCGCGCGACTGAACGAATTTGGTCCTCACATCTATATACATCAGCTCGCCTTGCATCGGAATCTGAGTCTCATGCACGCGACCCAGCCCAATAACTTCACGCGCATCCTCCATAGGCATGCCGCGCGAGCTCCGCCTAATATCATTAAGCGTGTCAGTATCGCTGAGAGTTTTCATGCTCACCTGCTTCGCTTTGACTCCGTGTGCTCTCTCGTCTTCCACAGACCCGCGAAACTCGTCCAGCCCGCGCGTGCACGAGCAGCCGCTCCGGTCGCCTCTGACGTCAAACGCGCTGCTGGAGGAGCGTGAAAAAGAAGAGGTAAGAGAAATGCATCTGTGTCGGGCACGCGCCTCCGTGGCTGCTGTGCGCGAGCGGCGCTGTCCACATGACTCGTGGTGCTGAAGCTCTGCATTTCACAATACGATATTTCCAAATAAAGGTGAATACACACTCTTTGGGCTTTTACAGTAGATCGTATACGCGAATCTAGTGAGTGAGTTGTGCACCGATAGATGGCGCTAGATCGAGATATAGTGAAGGCTGAGAGTACTTGATCTTTTACTTTAGGTTTATTCTTGAGTTAGCTATTGTTGTTACCATCGTTGTGTTTTGCTGAATGTTGAAGTGTGTGTGTGACTCGAGCAAGATATTATTACACATATAGAGGGATTATATCAACACAATTAAAAGTTCCACAGGTGTTTATGGTGTAAGTGTTAGCAATAAAATTGTAAACGATCATAATATGACATAAAGGGACATATTACACAGGTTAATGCATCAGAACATTATATTTATATGAATGTGTAACACTCCTACCCAGATAGCACACGCACGTCGCGCAGACATGAGTGATGTCGTAATTTTCATCTGGAAGATGTTTATATTAGGGCGTTTGCTCATATGCTTTACGTCGCCGAGACGTCCCTGCCAGCTGTTAGAACGACGTCTAGGGTATGTATTTTAGACGTAAATAATTTAGAACGTCGGCAATCCGCTTTTTTAAAGATGTTCATCAGATGTTCATACAGCTGCAAGACATCTAATGTATGTAGCCCAGACATCGTTTTAAGATATGATTCCTCTCATTAACAAAATGAATTACCAGAAAATGCAGCCACTCTTCACGCTGTACTGGAACAAATGCGACTTTACCACAGTAAACAAAACAATGTTTCCTAGCAATGACAAACCGCGCTAAAAAGCTAATGAGAAATGAAAACAAAACACTTATCTGCTGTCCTCCTCTGTTGCTTGACTGCTTCTTCTAACAAGAACTTGCAAACACAGTAAATTAAGTAATTTCACCTGGCTTTGGCCACGTATACTCTCCCTGCATGAGTAAAACTATATGTGCTGCTGATGATACTGCATGGAGACGATGTGTCCTGACGAGTTGTGAGGAAAGAGTATAAAAAAATATATTTGTAATTGTGTGGCATCTGTGATCGGTTATATAATCACTTTAAAATGACGTTATGTTGATTGGGTCAGATATGATAATAATCACCTTAGCTAGTGAACAAGTTGCTTCTTCTGGAATAAAACGCAATTTGGTGTAGTTTAAAAAAAAAACACATTTATTAATAGGCAAAAACAACATTGTAATTTATTATTAAAAAACCAAACAAAACAATACACTTTATATCTAGAACATACAACTTTACACATAAAATATAGTAAATAACATAAACAATTACACCCTCCCGGGGGCCAAGCGTAGGAAGTCTTTTATGTATTTTTCTGCCTCTGCTTCCGTCGGAGACAACAGGACGGGATTCCTCATGGCTGAAGCTGCATGTAAAAAAAAAAAAACGTAATTTTTTTCAACCAAATAACTCGGGGTGTGTCTCAATCAGCTCCCTGTTTCAGTAGTCAGGGCACTGATCAGGACATAAGTCAATGGCTGACTGAGACGCACCCTAGGTCAAAGAACTCAAACGCGCATCGAGTTGGCGTCAAGTTCTTCCTGCGTGAGTCTGCGTAAGACCATGTGCTGCTGATACTGCGTGGAGAAGACGAGTCCTGGCAAGTTGTGAGGAAAATATTTGCTTAAGGTATGTATAAATTAAATATATTTTAATACTAATTGTGTGGCGTCTGTGATCGGTTATAAAATTACGTTATGTTGATTGGGTCAGATGTTAGTTAGCTATATTGCGAGCAAGTTGTTTCGTGCACGTTTCTGTAGTTGGGCAACTTCTTTAACTGATCGTTTAAACCTAATTTCTTAACAGACTATTATATGTGCTAGATAAATGCACATATAATAAATGCTCGTAAATGCACATTGCTGTTTGGTGTTACCACATGTTTGATTATAGTTGACTCAATATATGAACGTTAGCCAAAGATTTAATGGCGGGAAATTACTTGACTAAAGCTGTATTTTCCCGCCATTAAATCAAATCTATTCTGTACAACATTTGAACTTGCCTATTAAGAGTGAGCCGATGTTCGACTTCTTAATGCCTCGCTTGTCTCCTCTCCCGCACCAGTTCAGTTGGCGGGCGACGTTGGTGGTGAAGACCTTGAAGCAGATTCTCCATACGGTCTTCTTCATTGTTGGCCCGCCACTGATGGATAATCTGTTCACCTTCAACAGGTACATTAAGTCATGTTTTAGCATAAAGATGGACCTCTTCTGTACTGTACTAAACACTAATACCTGTCAAAAGTTTGGAATAATTAATATTTTCGTAATGTTTTTGAAAGTCTAATCATGTTCACCAAGACTGAGTTGATTTGATCCATGTTGTAAAAACGTTATAGTATATTATTTATATGAACTGTTCTCTATTTTGAAAAGTACTTCCTGCTTTTTCAAAGCTTAATTTTCAGAAATGCATGATCTTTCAGAAATCATTCTAATATGCTGATTTGCTGATCAAGAAACTTTATGATTGATAATGAATAGAGCGTCAGGAGCGAGTGATTTCAATGTTAAGTCAATGGAAAATCGCGTTGACGCGCGTCTGGAGGTCCTGCGGCGCGATGGACGTGATTCCGCCTCATTAGTTTTTTTATTTTATTTTTATTTTTTTTATTTGTTCTGCACGGATATCACATGGATACAGTACACGGGGTGGAACGAAACCCAATTGGGTTTATACAGAGTTCCACTCCACTTACACGAAAAAACAAAAAAGACACGCAGACAAATAAGTTGAATAATACAAATAAAAAAGGGTGAAAAACACATTTTCAGAAGCCTGATTATCCTTTTAACTTAGAGTTACAGATGATAGAAGGTGATGGTAAAGGAGGATCAAAAGTGAAGAGCAGCATATGAAGAATACTGCAGGAAACTATAACAAAAGGCTGTCATAGTAAAATCAAAAGGTCTTTCAACTGTTTTTTAAATACGAATAAAGACGACATAGATCTTAAGGACAAACTTAATTTACTCCATAATTGAGGACCCCTAAAACTGAGGTCAGTTTTATGACCTGAAGTTCTAGAGAACGGTAAAACAAGATTTATTTCTCTATGCCTTGTTTGATGGATATGAGTATCTGAAATAAAACTAAAAAAGTGTTGTAATGTTGGTGGAAGGTCTTCTCTCTTGTAAATAAACTTATGAATAAATATGCATGATAAATAAATATTGACTTTCTCAATTGGAAGAATCTTAAATCTAAGTGTTGGCGCACATTTAAGTCGTTTTGCACGCGTGTTTTTGACGGGCTGTTTCCTCTTGGCTTAAAAATATTAACAAAACATAAAAATAATAAACTTTCAAGCATGTGAACTTAAAGTCGGATATGCCAATCCATTTATTAAGATAACAAAAAATAAAACAATAAACTTAACTCTCAGTCTCCATGATTAGCCCACACGCCGTCTCACGGTCAAAAACCATATACCTTGCTGTGCGCCACACCTGCAGTAATTAGCCCCCGTCTTAAGAAGACTTGTGGGAGATCACAGCGCCAACCCATGCCAATATACAGAATGGCTCCAACACTAAGAAATAGAGGTGCAGAAGGAGCATATTTAGAAGAGTAGGAAATCATACGCAAGAAATTCTTCTGAATTTTTGAAATTCTTGCGAGATACGTGGGAAAAGTAGCACCCCAGACAATGTTGCAATAATTCATAAAGGGGAATAAAAAGCTATAGTAAAGCGTTAAATGAGCAGATGAGTGAATTGAAGGTAAAACAGTTCTTAGAATATTTAACATTTTAGAGGATCTTGTACAAACTAGATCAACATGTTTGGACCAAGTTAAACCTTCATCAATTAGGACACCAAGAAATTTTGTTGAAGCCACTTGAATTATATTATTATATTATATTATATTATTATAATTATATTTGCGCGTCCAGTTCGCGCGAATGACATGAATTGAGCGTCTTGCGCGATACGCGTGTTAGGGTGCTGATCCACTTGTCCGTGCGACACTTCTGTCGCGCCGCACTCCACTTTATTCCTATGGGTGACGTCAAGCGACTTTAACGCGCACGCAAAGCATTCCGGGAAGGCGGCGCTGCATTTGAACAAATGCCGCGCGTCAAAAAAGCTGGCCGAAGCTCAACTTTATGCAAATGAATCCGTTGAACGCAACGCGACTATCCAATAGAAGTAGAGCACATGGAGACGGAGGGAAGTCTCTCGCCGGTCCTTTGTTTTTCATTCCCCGCTGGCTCAAACGCACACCCATAGCGGTAAACTTGAGCAACGCCCATCAACATACACATGAGGGGAAGCGTCACAACACCACGCTTCAGTCGTGCCGCAAAAGTGGATCTGTATCGTCAGCCTTGTTTATACTCGCCGCGGGCGCAAGAGCGCGAGGGTGCGCGCGGCAAAAATGACGTCTACGCGGAGGGGGTGGTGCTTTTGTGCATCCACGCGTTTGAAGCGAATTCCCGTCTGAAAATTTGAACATTGGCGTCAATTATTAGGCTTGTTTGAGATGAGCAAAATCTGCGCAGAACCGATCACCGGTGATCAGCGCGAGATGCATGCTGGTTAGAAAAGTGTCCGAGGGCGGTCCGCCTTGCTCTGATGTCATGCTGACGTATGTCAAAAGACTCTCGCGAGCGAAAGGCGGATGTGTCGGATTCTGCAGTCGAGCGCATTTGCTCTCCACCTACTGCGCGGAGCAAAAGCATTATGGGAAACGACTTGCTGACGACACAGCTTAATGCTTATTGGTTTAAACAACCGTGATGTATGTTTCTTTTTCAAAATGTTTGATTTTAAAACTCTGATATCATGTTTTTATGTGTGAATATTCCCAAACTCTCTAACAAAGGCGATCTCTCTGTGGGTATGTGATTGTTGTCATATTTATAAAAATATATATATATACAAACATGTATGTAGGCCTAATTAAAGTAAAAATGATTGATAAACACGTCTTTCGAATGGAAATAAATAACAAAAACTTTGGGTGTCTTGTTCATAATATTTATTTTCATATAAAAGTAACAGAACTTAAATTACATCCAGTTTATCAGCAACAAAGCGCACGAGTGTGAATCCCGCGATATCCGCCTTTGATCTCGCAGGTGTCTGATCCACTATGAGAAGAGAGAACTGTCCGGCTTGCCTGCACTTTTTTCACTCCTCCCCTCACTGCAGCCGCCTAGTCTTGGCTGAATTTCAGGCGAGGCGCATCTCAAACAAGCCTACTCACCGATCAGGAGCCTGCTCGCTGCTGTCACGTGGTGAAGTGACGTGATGAAAAACCCTGCATAATTTAAAAATACTACTGTTTTGTGTCACAAAATGTAGTTTTAAGACTTTTTCAGGTGAGAATTTAGTTGTTTAAAGCTTAAATCTGTGGTTTATTTATAAAGAGAGCGCCTATTTAAAAAATAGTTTGGCCTTTTTTAAGGAAATTTAAATATACATGAAGTAAAGATAATGTATGCGTTGCCTGGACCACATTTCTGTGGCTATTAATGCTTAATATATATTTTTAATGAAAATGAAAATAGGAAGAGTGGTGTTTTATGACATATTTCTCCTGGAGCGCCTTGAATGTGCGTCTATTTCGCTTCAAAAGCTCAATTTATATGCGCGTCCAATTCGCTGTAGGCGCGCGAATGGATTTAAAATGTTCAAGTGTCCAACTAGACGCGATTTTGATGCTCTATTTGCGTTTGGGGTGAACGCAGCATTATAGTTTCAGTTTTCAATTTTCTTCCGGGTCACCAGGGGGCGGTAGCCTAAGGGCGGAGCATAGACTGTAAATAAATATGGGCCTAGTGTCCGTGACGTCACTCATAGGATTCTGAAGAGCCGTTTTGAAGCGTAAAGTTGGGTCGAGCTGGCCGTCGCCATCTTGTCAGCGCGTCATCACGCATCACTCCCGGATAACCATAAATGGGCAAAGAGGCGGGACGTGGGCGGAGCTGAGGTGATGACTAACAGACAGCAGACAAACGGCAATCCACCTGTCACTCAAAGTTGCCACGCCCTTAATTTGGCGGAACTTTAAGGCGTTATATAATGTAAACAAATGAGTTATAAAATAATTCACCCCCCTCACAGTCGTCATGAAGGGCAAAATTAGCCGTATAGACCAAAACCAACAGTAAACATGTGTTCTTCTGCTGTAAAGTTGCACTGTAAAAAACACAACTTGAAAAAAGTTGAAATTACTGATTTTGTTGTGTTTTTGTTGTACGCTGTAAAAATCTTGTACAACAAAAAAAATTTTAGTACTTATTTCCCCGAGCTTTTTCTTGTTGACTCAACTTTTGTTAAATAACAGTTATACAAACTGAAAATAAGTCGTCTGTGACACACACACACACACACACACAAAAAAAGGTTTTCTGGAGAGGTGTAACTATTCTGTAACAAATCTTTTGTAGTTGAGCCAATTCAACATTTTGTGTCTATTGGAAACAGAAGTTAATAAGAATAAACAGGTTCAGATGTTGATTCTTTTATTGAAAAAGTTTGGTCGCCATTATGGAGATCAGTGTTCCATTGGCTCTTGGAGTTTGTGCTCTTTGTAACAGTGTTTACTGAAACATACTTTGTTGCAAAGAAAGCCATAACCAAAAATTATCAGGTGATCTAGATAAAAGCATTATAAAGGGGAATAGTTTACTACTTTCATTCCTAATCAAAAGTGATTATTTGTGAATAATATATTATATTTACCAACAAAACTTTTATGCAGCAGATCAGTCATTCTGAGTTTTGTTTTTTAAATACATTGTGGGAATATTTTTTTAGACACACAAACGCACAGAGTTCAAGAATCTGCATATGAATCTCAAAAATGGTGACATGTTTCATGCCGCAATGCATGCTGGGAGCCATGATTTTAATACTATATTGGCTACCAGCATGCATTGCGGCATAAAACATGTCACCATTTTTGAGATTCATATGCAGATTCTTGATGTCTGTGTGTGTCAAAATACTTTTTTCCCGCATAATGTATTTTAAATTCAGAATGTCTGATCTGCTGAAAAAAAGTTTTGCGGTTAAAATATAAATGAAAAAATGATGTTGGTCTGAAATAAGATTATTGATTTATTTGAGTTTATGAGGCTGAAAACTTGATCATCTTGGTTTATTTCTTAGCAACAAATGATGTGTTTTGCTAAACACAGTTACAAAGAGCACAAACTCACACAAAGAGTCAAACTGGCCAACTCAAGGAAACACTGATCTCCATAATGGCGACCAATACAAAAATCAACTTCTGAACCTGTTCATTCTTAATAAGAACTTCTGTTTCCAATGGACAACGTTTTTTGAATTGGCTCAACTACAAAAGATTTGTTACATAATAGTTACATCTCTCCAGAAAACAAATAATGTCAAGTTGACTCAACTAAACGTTTTTATGTGTGTGTGTCACAGACGACTTATTTTCAGTTTGAATAACTGTTATTTAACAAAAGTTGAGTCAACAAGAAAAAGCTAGAGGAAATTAGTACGAAGATTTTTTTTTATTGTACAACCTTAATTTTTTTTACAGTGAGCTCAATGAGATTCTGCTCCTTCTGGAGTCTGTCTCTAGTGGCCAGTCCATGAACTGCAGTTTATGTCACTTCCGTATTGGCTTCAGGAGAAACTGCAGGAGGAGCTGCTTGGGCGAGAGCTAAGGAGGTAGAGAGGAAGGCCATGTGGTAGCTCACCTGTGAGATGGCTGAGTTTGTTTTCAGGGGGGCTTGAGATAATGCTCAAAGGTTAGGCCTTCATGTGGTCATGAGTTGAGGAACAATGTGTTTGCAAAGCTCATTGTAGGCCATATATATCATCAACTGAATGTGTCTATGCGTTCACTTTACAGCAGCATCACCTCTTCTTCAGTGGGATTATCCTTATGGATTATATTTTTTCCTGGGTTTTTTAAAATATTTTTGTCTGAATGAGTTTTTCTACGACAAGATTGTGCGACTGGACTGAACTTTTTGAGTCTCAATGAGCATCGCTGGACTTCAGGTTCCTTATATTCATTACAGCCACATTATTCCTGTTTTTTATTACTATTTGGTGTTTTTGTGATTACATTTAATGGACTGAGTCAATACTGAAGGACTTTTTGGTATTGGGTTTTGGGGCAGTTATTGGTGTTGATTATTATTATTTCCTGGGGTGTTTCTTTGTCATTTCATTTTTTGTTCTATATTTTGAGGGTGTTGGCAATTATACTTGGATGTGGTTCCTCCCTTATTTGTTGTGTTTCATTTTGTCTTCAAGTTGTTAAAAATGTTCCAAGAGCACGACCGAAGGAAACACTGATCTCCATAATGGTGAGTTTGTTTTTGTTTCCCTTGACAAAATGGCGCTCAAACCAATCAATTATTCTCATCTTGGTTTTTCTGAGTAAAGAAGTAATAGTATGTGAATAGTACAGATTACTAGAGTTTTACAATTAAGTCAAGACACTAAGTCAAGTTAACTCAAACTTGTTAGTTAGAATCACTGTTGGGTTTTACAGTGCAGTTCGTTTTATAGCAATATCCTCACAGATTTTTTGTTTATTTGCATGACTGCCATCAAACCTGCTGTAAAGTATGTTTGTTTAGCTCCACCTCTAAAATAACATTAGTTTGCTCTTTTTGGAAAATGTATTTTCTTTGTTCAGTCATTTTATAAGGTGGCTTTTCAGTACTTATGAAATTTGAATCCAAGACTTTTGTTTAATTGCTAAAATATAGGTGTAACGTATCCAATCAAATTGAAGGAGGTGGGATTTATTGTCCACAGAAACTGAGGTGAGATAAACAGGAGAACCCGAGGAGTCAATACAGCAATATTTCCCGACTGTTTAAGATTAACAAAACTGTTAAACAATGCACATTAATTTCCAGGGATGAAACTACGGCTGACCTTTTCCAATTCCTCAGATTGTAGTGCCATTTATGTTATTACACACAATGCACAAATAAACATTAACACAGCAGTTCCCAGCATCAGAGTGAATGTGTGTATGTGTGTGTGTGTGTGTGTGTGTGTGTGTGTGTTTCCAGGCTTCAGTAATATCAGTCATTGGAAAGTGATTCATAAGGCTATAATATGCTAGTTAGTTCACATGCATTATTTTACACACACTCAAAAAAAATGATACGTTGGATTTACTTAATTTTTTTATGTCACCAGGTTCCTCGTAATTGGGTTATGTTGAATTTAATTAACATTGTTTATTTCAGTAAACTTAAGTTTCTTGCATAAGATTAATTCAATGCCATTTAGTTAAAAAGGTTAACATTCTTAATTTTGTCCAAACTATTCAATTTAATTATTGTAAAATGAATATAAAAACATAATAAATAATCCAGTTTAATTGATTATTTTTATTTAGTGAAAAACTATTTTTACAACATTTACAAAACCTCTTACAAGATCTTATTGGCTAGCCAGAAGATGGTTTTGTCACATCCATGGCACCCAAAGTAGTTGTTTGTTATTATTAAAACAGCTTTAATTGTTATTAGCAGGTCCTCAGCCCAAGCACATGCTCTACACTTCACTACAATAACCTCCAAAAACACTAACATAACAGAACATTAAGCATTAAAAAGTCTCTCCATTTTCTCATCTGGTTAAAAATGCATTAAATATCACTTTGTTTAAAACATTTACTCTCCGAATTCAGCCCCTTTGCAAAGCATGATGGGAAGTGAAAGTCTTGTTTGATTGGGTTACTTGATTGAAACATGTTATCACAAAATGAAAACCAAAGAGTAACAGTTTTAAGTCAGTTTAACATGAAGCAATTACATTTGAACCTGATATAATGGTGTTAAATCAAGAGGAATTGCTTAAATAAAGTGAACAGCATCATACAATCATTTTTTGAGTGCACTAGCAATCAACAGTTTGAAATAATTAAGACTTTTTTAGTGTTTTTGAAAGGAGAAGGCTGAATTTATTTGATTTAAAATACAGTAAAAACACAATATTAAGAAATATTAACCGCTTGCTATGGGCCACTTTGTGCCAGAAAGTCCAGGGCCACTGTTTGGCCCCACACTGTAAAAACATTTTAGCTTTTTCTTGTTGTCTCAACTTTTGTAAATAACAGTTATTAAAAACTGAAAATAAGTCGTCTGTGACACACACAAAAAAAAACAATGTTTAGTTGCGTCAACTTGACATTATTTGTTTTCTGGAGAGATGTAACTATTATGTAACAAATCTTTTTGTAGTTGAGCCAATTCAACATTTTGTGTCAGTTGGAAACAGAAGTTCTTATGAACAGGTTCAGAAGTTGATTTTTGTATTGTTCGCCATTATGGAGATCAGTGTTTCCTTGAGTTGGGCATTTTGACTCTTTGTGTGAGTTTGTGCTCTTTGTAACTGTGTTTAGCAAAACACATCATTTGTTGCTAAGAAAGAAACCAAGATGATCAAGTTTTCAGCCTCATAAACTCAAATAAATCAATAATCTTATTTCAGACCAACATCATTTTTTTATTTATATTTTACCAGCAAAATTTTTTTTTCAGCAGATCAGACATTCTGAATTTAAAATACATTATGGGGGAAAAAAGTATTTTGACACACACAGACATCAATAATCTGCATAAGAATCTCAACAATGGTGACATGTTTCATGCCGCAATGCATGCTGGGAGCCAATATAGTATTAAAATTATGGCTCCCAGCATGCATTGCAGCATGAAACATGTCACCATTGTTGAGATTCATATGCAGATTTTTGATGTTTGTGTGTCTAAAAACATATTACCACAGTGTATTTAAAAATCAAAGCTCAGAATGACTGATCTGCTGCATAAAAGTTTTGTTGGTAAATATAATATATTATTCACAAATAATCACTTTTGATTAGGAATGAAAGTAGTAAACTATTCCCCTTTACAATGCTTTTATCTAGATCACCTGATCATTTTTGGTTATGGCTTTCTTTGCAACAAAGTATGTGTTTCAGTAAACACTGTTACAAAGAGCACAAACTCACATAAAACGGCAAGAGCCAAGGGAACACTGATCTCCATAATGGCGACCAATAAAAAAAAATCAACACCTGAACCTGTTCATTCTTAATAACTTCTGTTTCCAACAGACACACAATGTTGAATTGGCTCAACTACAAAAGATTTGTTACAGAATAGTTACACCTCTCCAGAAAACAAATAATGTCAAGTTGACGGAACTAAACGTTTTTGTGTGTGTCACATATGACTTATTTTTAACAAGTTATTTACAAGACAAGTTGTTTACTCTTGTTGAGTCAACAAGAAAAAGCAAGAAGAAATTAGTACTAAGATTTTTTCTTGTTGTACGAGATTTTTACAGTGTGGATTTTTTTTCTGAACCAACAAAACAAAATCAGCCTCTTCAACTTTTGTCCAGTTGTGTTTTTTACAGTGCAGTCCGTCCCTGATTACAGTAATGACCAGCCTACTTTATTCATTTATTCATTCTTTTTATTTTTTCAATTGTATTTCTTGTATGAAATTTGAATCCAATGATTTGTTTAATTACTAAAATATAAAACACGTTATTTTCAATATATATATATATATATATAGTTTATATATATATATATATATATATATATATATATATATATATATATATATATATATATATATATATATATATATATATATATATATATATATATATATATATATATATATATAAACATATAAACAGTTTATGACTTACTTTATTTATTAATGTATTTAATGTCTGTATTAAATGAATTTATTTTTATTGCCTGAAATTTGAATCCTATATTAAATATTTCTTTCTTTCTTTCGTTATTGTCCATGTAAAAGTATTTATTCATTTATTTATTATTTATTTATTTATTTCCTGTATGAAATTTGAATCCAGTATTAAATATAGGAAAAGTTAAAAATAAAAGTTTAATTTGTAATATTTATTCATTCATTTGTTTTCATTTTATTTCCGGTACGAAATTTGAATCCAATAATTAGTTGAATTGCTAAAATATAGGAAAAGTACAAAATAAAACAACTTTTTCAATATGTTTTACAGTGAAATGGAACTTTAAATATTTAATTTTGTGATATTATTGTAGCTAATAATATTAATTATATTACTTTTGCGTGTGATGATTGATCTCTACAATATAAGAAAATAAAATATTTTTCATAATTTTTACAGTGTTATGACAACTTTATTACTCATCATGCTTTTTTTTTTGTTGTATTGCCAGTGTAACATTTGAGTCCCATATACAATATAGGAAAACAATTTATATTAGTGTAATGAAGAACTATTTTTTAAATTTTTTATTTAATTCTTAATGTTTATTTATGCGTAAAAATGGAATCCATTGCTTTGTTTAATTACTATTAAAATGTAGTGCAATATTTGCCTTAAAGATCTGTTTTTTACTTTTTTTAAATGGATTAAATCTATAAAATGTAATTTTGTTGGTATGAATTCATGTTGATTCAGCAATATTACATGTGTTTTCCACTTGATTAAAACCAGCATGTGTGTGTGTGTGTGTGTGTGTGTTTATCAGCATGAACACACACTCGCAGTAATGTCAATAATAAAGTTTTATTGAGACATTCATTGGCCTGAAGATTCACAAGGCATTGACAGCGAGAACCAAAGGCGAAGAACAACAACAGCCATCCCAGAAGAACCCGGAAGTCATTCTGCAGCTCAACCGCACGAGCTGGAGCCCCAGTTCCCCAGAACCGCTTATGAAAACCCAGAAGAGAGATTCCTCTGACTCTGATACAAAACTACAATCAATAACGTACAAATATAGAGAGCTCTTCATCTCGTGTGCTTTATAAAGTGATGTATCAAAACACAACAGGTGGACGTCACGTGTCGCATGCGCGTTCACATCAAGACATGCAGGTTACTTGATACACAACATCTGAGTGTCCAGCGTCGCTGCGCGCGTGCGTCAAGCGACTGACTGTCCTGCGGAACGCGTAAAAGAGTTCCAGCCGCGCATCACGCGTGGCGCTCGACGCGCTTCAGACGCGTCCTCCTCCTCCAGCTGAGCTGCTCTCGCGTTGAACGCGCAACGCCAGGCGTAAACTTCCCAGAACGGGCAGAACGGAGCCGAGTGAGCGGCACTGGAGGAGCTCACGCGCACTGGAGCTCGAACGCGCACGCGGCGAGGAGCTCCGTCTTCTGCTGCATCCTCTCGCGCTGCTTGTCGTGCACGCGGCCGTGTCGCTTTCTCTCGTCGCTGCGCGCGAAGCGGCGCCCGCACACGTCGCAGGAGAACGGCTTCTCTCCGGTGTGCGTGCGCATGTGAGTGGTGAGGTGGTCGCTGCGGCTGAAGCAGCGCAGGCACACGCGGCACTGGAAGGGCTTGTGCCCGGTGTGGATGCGCACGTGGCGGTTGAGCTCGTCGGAGCGCGAGAAGCGGCGCTCGCAGTTCTCCAGCGGGCAGGAGAAGGGCTTCTCGCGGGGCGCGCCCTTCCTGGCGCGCGGTTTGCTCCTTTGCGTGAGCGTGTTGGTGGAGAGCAGCGAGTCCAGCGCGTCGGCGAGCGCGGTCGTCGCGCAGCCGAACGCGGGGAACGCGATGCTCCTGTAGAGGCTTTCGTGCGACGCGGCCGCGGTCGCGGGGATCTGGAAGTTGGGCGCGAAGTTCAGCGCGCTCGCTTGCTCCAAGGGCTCTTGCTTGATCCACGTGTCCAAAACCGAGTCCGTCTCGGGACCGAGCGGAGAGAGCAGGTCAATGATGTCATCCAGGTCCGAGGGCTCGTGAGAAGTACAGAAGCCGTCGAAAAGACCGCCGAACTCGCTCTTGATCGACTGTTGCGCGCTCGCGTCCGCGAACTCATCCAGCGAGTCGTTGCAGAGCGATTCCGGCGATCCCAGCGAGCTCCCGGTGGATAGCAGCGACTCCTGGCGTGACAGCGCGCCCCCGCGGGAGAAGTGGTCGGGGGCCGCGGAGATGCCGACGATCTCCGAGAGGATGCTCAGAAGCGCGTCTGCGCTGCACGGCCCGGACTCGGTGTAGAAGCTGCCGGTGTAGGTCAGCGGAGACGGCGGGAAGCCGTCGCTTGAGCAGTCGGGGAACCCCGCGTCCAGCGGCTCCTCTTTGGGCTTCAGCAGACCGAACGCTGCGGGAGAGAGAGAGGAGAGGAGAGCGTTACATAATGTCGACTCACTGCATCAATTCGAGCTTTCTAAAGCGCGCTTGTCACATTCCAGAACGCGCGGCGCGTATGTTTTACGCATTGCATTTACAATATACACTCTTAAAAATAATGGAGTTTTTACTCATTCTAAAGAACCTTCCATGCATGATATCCAGTGTACTCACCAGCATCAGGTTGGCTCTGAGGGGGAGACTGTGCCTCCAGAGGAATCGCTTGAGCGCAAAGCAGATCCAGAGCGCTGAAGTCCACGGTGTTCAGCATAATGTCCATTTGAATAAGGAGCAAAATCCACAAGGAATGTCGTGGGAATTATTTCCTTCAAGGTAATGCTTTGGGATTCCCTTTTTTTGCCTTGTTCCAGTGAGAGCTCGTTTGGCTTCCTTCAGGTTCTGGTCTCCGTCGATTTGTTTTCCGGAATCCCTCGTCCTCCTTTTATACCGTTCTGCTCGGCCGAGGCTCCGCCCACCGCTCATCTACGTCGGCTGGAGGATTCCCCGCCGCGTACAGACTTTGGACTGCTCTTGCCCAAATATGGGCAGAGGATGTGACGGGGTTCCCCTCCGAAAATGGGCACAGGGGCGTGACGTAGCGGAGACTTTCCTGAAGACCATTGCGGAAAAATGAGGCGCGTTTGTGAATGACAGGCGGCCATTATGTTCGCAGTGGAACAGTGTCAAGCTGAAAGAGCCCCGGGTGACTTCAGACAGGCGATCTGATGGGGGTCACAAGCGAGATTAGAACAATGAATGTGCGTGAAAACGCAGAGCAATGTGGATATAACAGACAAACGAGTGATTTGCAACAGGAAAAATGTCAAATATCTAGAATGTTTTGGATCTAATCAATGTGTTGCAATGGGGTTGCTAATAAGTGCTGATGTGCTTTGTTCCCTTTTCCTAATGATGCAGGCTGATGTTTTGTAAAGGGAAACTGATTCCAGATCAGCCAGGTTGCATCAGTTCCGCGGCTGATGCATCAGATCAGCACCGCGGACAGCGACAGTTTCGCGGCTGATGCATCAGTTCAGCACCGCGGACAGCGACACGCACACACATGCATACAGCTTTCCCGTGCATCTAAACGCCACGCTTAATCGAGCCAACAGTCAAGAGATGTGCTTTAATATGTGTGTGTGCACGCGTTACATAAACACTGCATGCATGCAAACCATCTGAGGCAAAAGCGTGCCCAAGATTAACGTCTCCGCCGAATCGTTGAGTTATGTGTTATGTAACGCTTCATGTCTCCAGAGCAGCTAATGATCCGCGGCGCACATTTGGACTGCAGCTGCATCTGTGGCCATGTCTTCGAATATGAGTCATAAAGTTGCTCTGGCACCCTTTGATAACAGCCTTCAGCACCCATGGAGATCTCATTTATTAGATGGCGAGACTCAGGTGGAGTTCTGGATGCCCGTTTCATCCTCATATGAATGCAGCACTGCTGTGAAATAAGAAACAAATGGGTTCATTTTGAACAAGTGGGAAGAATGATAATGAGACGGAACTGGAACAAAGGAAGACTTTATGCATATATGAGAGTTCTGCACAATTCTAGAGGGATTCTTTTTCAAAATTTCAGCTATTATGGGGTAAATGTAGGTCCAGTATGCATGGCCTATACGCTGTGTGTATATCCAGGTGTGTCTAAGCACATTGTATGGTAAGAACCTGTTTCTGTTTCCGGAAACCGAGACCAAAAATGGTTCCATCTAGAAGCACGAGGCGCCTGTGCCAGCTTGTCGCACGTGATTCATCTTTTTTTTTGGTGACATTTCATATCGTTACAGAGCTCTGAGTCGTCCAGGCGTGGGAGAGCTCCGGGGCAGCCCGTTCCCGGTACCGGCTGCTGTCAAACGGCAGGCATTCCCGCCAAAAATACACGGCCGCCCCCGCGGGAGCTGCAGAAGCGCGGGCACGGGCTCAGCTGGAGGTGTGGGATCTCACAGCGCAGGAGTGAGTGACAATAATACATGTACACACATCCATCAGGAAGAATGTGCCATGCAGGAAAAGACTGTGTAATGCTACACTTTAGGACATTCGGTGTACTTTTACTGCATGTACGCATTCAGTAACCCCAAAAATAAATTGGAAATGGTCCCTCTCAGTGCTGCTCAGCTTCACTCCATAGAGTTCAACCGTCGGTTCCTGAAGGAAAAACTCAATTGATTTTCTCCATAGAAGCACAGAAATACACTCACCTAAAGGATTATTAGGAACACACACTAATACTGTGTTTGACCCCCTTTCGCCTTCAGAACTGCCTTAATTCTACGTGGCATTGATTCAACAAGGTGCTGAAAGCATTCTTTAGAAGTGTTGGCCCATATTGATAGGAGAGCATCTTGCAGTTGATGGAGATTTGTGGGATGCACATCCAGGGCACGAAGCTCCCGTTCCACCACATCCCAAAGATGCTCTATTGGGTTGAGATCTGGTGACTGTGGGGGCCATTTTAGTTCAGTGAACTCATTGTCATGTTCAGGAAACCAATTTGAAATGATTGGAGCTTTGTGACATGGTGCATTATCCAGCTGGAAGTAGCCATCAGAGGATGGGGACATGGTGGTCATAAAGGGATGGACATGGTCAGAAACAATGCTCAGGTAGGCCGTGGCATTTAAACCATGCCCATTTGGCACTAAGGGGCCTAAAGTGTGCCAAGAAAACATCCCCCACACCATTACACCACCACCACCAGCCTGCACAGTGGTAACAAGGCATGATGGATCCATGTTCTCATTCTGTTTACGCCAAATTCTGACTCTACCATCTGAATGTCTCAACAGAAATCCAGACTCATCAGACCAGGCAACATTTTTCCAGTCTTCAACTGTCCAATTTTGGTGAGCTTGTGCAAATTGTCGCCTCTTTTTCCTATTTGTAGTGGAGATGAGTGGTACCCGGTGGGGTCTTCTGCTGTTGTAGCCCATCCGCCTCACAAAACTGTCACAAAAATGTAACCTTGGGAGCAACGACTTAAGTTTAGTGACATTTAAAGAAGAGCCTTGGCAGATTATTGTTGTATTAAATATATATTTTATGAAACACGTTGAACACTAAAACAGCTAGACAATTCAAGCCATGAATCTAAACAAGTTGTGTTCCAAATTTGAGGTTGATATCTCAAAAAATGAGCTTTCGGTGAGAGTGTGTTTGGCCGCAGTGCCACATTTTCCTCATTAAATGCAAGCAAAACTCCACTGGACACAGTGTTTGTGAGTTTTTCTCTCTCAAATATTACAAGCACTCACACATACAAATTTTTTTATCATACACACCACACTCTGACATCCATACCAACACACCCACACAGTTATAGCTGCATCATTTATCCAGATGGCTTTCTAATATGCAGAAGCAGAAAACAGGGATAAAGTGAGTATTTGCTTTATAGGACAAACCTGAGAAAATGGCATCTGGTAAAAAATAGTACAAATTAAAATTTTGAAGCCTTGCCAACAGAATGAAAGCCTTTTAACAAAGACTGCATCATTTTATAGTGAAATGTCACTGGGCTTAAAAATTGCAAGAAGGTCCTGAGAGGAACTATTTTGTGTAAAACAGATTCATTAAAGGAAATTGGGGTGAAATGGTAAAATTCCAGTAAAAATACACACCTGTGCCAAAATGTATGCAAAATGATAAAAAAAAATAATAAAAAAATAATTAAAGCTGCAAGCAGCGATGAAAGGGCCCTCATACCCGAGGCCACTAAAGTACAACATCTGGAAATGGCAAAAACTGCAAAAATGTTGCAGAGAAAATTAAAAATATCTCACTTCCTGTTGGGTTTTCAGATGTTGCTCCCAGGGACTTTTTTGTAGGTATTTGGGCTGTTACATGTGTCTACCGAATTTCATACTCGTACGTGAAACATAGCTCGAACGGCGGTTAATTGAAATTTTGTAGGTGGCGCTATTGAGGCATTTCGCCACGCCTAATTCTGAAACCCATATCAGACGTAAATTTTTATCACTTCTGACGCGTGTGCAATGTTTTATTAGTTTTTGAGCATGTTTACGTCATCAAAACTGCGATTCATTTGGGAGAAGAAGAATATTAGACTTGAGCAATTACAATAGGGTCCTCACACCATCCTCACAAAGACTCATAAATATCCATAAGGATGGTTAATTTCTTTTCCACTGAAGAAAGACAGACATGAACATCTTGGATGAGATGGGGGTGACTAAAATATAAAGAGATTTTAATTCTGGAGTGAACTAATCCTTTAATTATCTCTTCACTGTAAAAAATAAAATAAAGTTGATCTAACTTAAAGAAAATCAGGCAACCTATCGCATTCAACTTTTAACTTCTCCAGTTAAAGTCAACTTAAAAACTTGAGTAGCAGGTAGGTAGTCTTTTGAACTTAAAGACATCAAAAAATCATGTGTTTATTGTTGTCTATGTGGTGTTTTTAATATGCTTTAAAGGTGCTTTAATATGCAGTGTGTAATATTAATGAGGATCTATTGGCAATATAATACACATAACTATGTTTTCAGTGGAGTATAAAGACCTTACATAATGAACCATTATGTTTTTATTGCCATTTCTATCTACACACACCGCGGGTAAAGTGAAGCCGCCATTTTGTGGGTACAGTGAAGCCGCCATTTTGTGGGTACAGTGAAGCCGCCATTTTGCGGGTACAGTGAAGCCGCCATTTTGTGGGTACAGTGAAGCCGCCATTTTGTGGGTACAGTGAAGCCGCCTTTTTGTGGGTACAGTGAAGCCGCCTTTTTGTGGGTACAGTGAAGCCGCCATTTTGTGGGTACAGTGAAGCCGCCATTTTGCGGGTACAGTGAAGCCGCCTTTTTGTGGGTACAGTGAAGCCGCCATTTTTTGGGTACAGTGAAGCCGCCGTTTTGTGGGTACAGTGAAGCCGCCGTTTTTTGGATACAGTGAAGCCGCCATTTTGCGGGTACAGTGAATCCACCATTTTGCGGGTACAGTGAAGCCGCCATTTTGTGGGTACAGTGAAGCCACCATTTTGTGGGTACAGTGAAGCCACCATTTTGTGGGTACAGTGAAGCCGCCATTTTGCGGGTACAGTGAAGCCACCATTTTGTGGGTACAGTGAAGCCGCCATTTTGTGGGTACAGTGAAGCCACCATTTTGTGGGTACAGTGAATCCGCCATTTTGCGGGTACAGTGAATCCGCCATTTTGCGGGTACAGTGAAGCCGCCATTTTGTGGGTACGGTGAAGCCGCCATTTTGTGGGTACAGTGAAGCCGCCATTTTGTCATGTTTCTACGATGGCCCTAAAGGGACAAGCTTCTCAACAGAGCGCTAGCTACTCTCTGCGCTCTCACACGACCACATCTTCGTCCTGTGTGTTCTCTATGTGCGGGAGGAGTGAGCGGGTGCAATTCACAACCTCACCACTAGATGCCGCTGAAACTTACACACTGCACTTTTAAGAAAAACTCATACGTCGACACCATTGCTGAGTATTTTCTCCTTAGAACTGCAGTGACCCGTAGACAGTCTCAAAACTCACTGGTGTTTCTGTTACAAACTACTCACTGAGTGAGTGGAGGCGGGGCTCATTTGCATATTAATGAATCCACGTATACTAAATGAAGCAAGGGGGTAGAGTTACATTCAAGCTATTTCAAGGCATTAAGACATTTTTTTTCAAGGACAAAACGTTTAAATATGTCATTTCGGTGATCAAAGATGAGTTTTACGGTAGAGACCTGCTCGGGCGGATTTTTCTCGCATAAAAGGAGGAACATTTATCATAAGGTTAATTTAATCCTAAAATTATTATTTTTTTTTGCTTAGTTTTGTTAATGAGTGCATTTACTAATAATAGTACATGTTTGTTTATTGGAAATTTAACAGTGAAGCGGAGATCTTGAATTGCTATGCAGAAAACTTTTATTAACAACATTAATGTGCAAAAACCTAAAATTTTAATATTCCACTCTTATTAAATGTACTATTGTTCTTCTATAGTATCACACTGAACTAAAAGGAGCACTCTTTACTTGTTTTCTGTGTAATCCAGTCACAATTTGAAGAAAAGGTTCTACTTTTTTCCATATATTAAGGAGTGGAAACGTCTAATAAGTCAAATAAGTGCTCCTATGCCGCCACCTACTGGTTATAGTGTTTTTTTAGGGCTGTCAAAAGATTAATCGCGAATAATCGCATCCAAAATAAAAGTTTGTGTTTACATAATATATGTGTGTGTACTCTGTTAATTATTATTTATATATAAATACACACACAAGCATGTATATATTTAAGAAAAAAAATATTTTTATATATAAAACATTTATATTTATATATTATAGATTATATAAATGTATATACAGTATATACATGCAAATATTTCTTAAATATATACATGAATGTGTGTGTATTTATATATAAATAATAATTAACAGAGTACACACACATATATTATGTAAACACAAACTTTTATTTTGGATGCGATTAATCGCGATTAATCTTTTGACAGCCCTAGTTTGTGGCCAGCACCTTTAAAATTTTAGTTTTACAAATCATCACACTAAAAACAAAATTAAAATTGGATAATATTTAGAGTTTTGAAGTGCTGGAAAAGGAGTGCTTGAATTTAACTCTCAGAAGGTTGTACCAACCCTCGAGATGAATAATGTACAACAAAAAAAAAAGAAAAAACATTTGACCATTTCTTCCACAATAC
>NC_137117.1:40055494-40067994 GCF_949357685.1 Gobio gobio | reverse complement strand
TGAATTTCGCATGTAGAAAATGTTAATATTTATGCATCATGACACTAAAATTATGACATTTAAACACATTTTCAACTAAACTATAATGTGAATAAAATTGTACATGTATAAAATATAGATATATATTTATATATATATATATATATATATATATATATATATATATATATATATATGCATTATGACACTAAAATTCAAGACATCTTCATCAAATCTGTAATGTATTACATTGTTATGTAGAAAATGTAGATTTTTATGGATTATGACGATATAATTCATGACATTTAAACACATTTTCATCAAAACTGTTATAAGAATAAAATTTTGCATGTATAAAATGTGGATATTTTGTATTATGACACTAAAAATATTTAATTTAAACACATTTTCAACTAAACTGTAATTTGAATTTGAATTTCGCATGTAGAAAATGTTAATATTAAATTATGACATTTAAAAACATTTTCAACTAAACTGTTATAAGAATTAAAATTTGCATGTAGAAAATGTTAATATTTTTCATTGACACTAAAATGATGACATTTAAATACATTTTGACCCAAACTATAATGTAAATTAAAATTTGCTTGTATAAAATGTAGCTATTTATGCATTATGACACTAAAATTCAAGACATATAAACACATCTTCATCAAATCTGTAGTGTATAAAATTTTCATGTAGAAAATGTAGATATTTATGCATTATGACACTAAAATGATGACATTTAAACACATTTTCATCAAAACTGTTATAAGAATTCAAATTTGCATGTAGAAAATGTTAATATTTTTGCATTATGACACTAAAATGATGACATTTAAACACATTTTCACCCAAAATATAATATAAATAAAATGTTGCATGTTGAAAATGTAGATATTATGCATTATCACTCTATAGGTGCTGGTTATATAATTAGAATATCATCAAAAAGTTGATTTATTTCTCTAATTCCATTCAAAAAGTGAAACTTGTATATAATATTCATTCATTACACACAGACTGATATTATTAAATGTTTATTTATTTTAATTTTGATGATTATAACTGACAACTAAGGAAAATCCCAAATTCAGTATCTCAGAAAATAAGAATATTACTTAAGACCAATACAAAGAAAGATTTTTTTAGAAATCTTGGCCAACTGAAAAGTTTGAACATAACTCAATACTTAATTTGGGCTGGTTTTGCCTGAATTACTGCAGCGATGCGGCGTGGCATGAGGAGATCAGTCTGTGGCACTGCTCAGGTGTTATGAGAGCCCAGGTCGCTCTGATAGTGGCCTTCAGCTCTTCTGCATTGTTGGGTCTGGCATATCGCATCTTCCTCCTCACAATACCCCAGAGATTTTCTGTGGGGTTAAGGTCAGGCGAGTTTGCTGGCCAATTAAGAACAGGGATACCATGGTCCTTAAACCAGGCACTGGTTGCTTTGGCACTGTGTGCAGGTGCCAAGTCCTGTTGGAAAATGAAATCTGCATCTCCATAAAGTTGGTCAGCAGCAGGAAGCATGAAGTGCTCTAAAACTTCCTGGTATACGGGTGCGTTGACCTTGGACCTCAGAAAACACAGTGGACCAACACCAGCGCATGACATGGCACCCCAAACCATCCCTGACTGTGGAAACTTTACACTGGACCTCAAGCAGCGTGGATTGTGTGCCTCTTCTTTCTTCCTCCAGACTCTGGGACCCTGATTTCCAAAGGAAATGCAAAATTTACTTTCATCAGAGAACATAACTTTGGACCACTTTTTTTCCTTTTTGTCTTTAGCACAGGCGAGGCGCTTCTGACGCTGTCGGTTCACACAAGGAATGCGACAGCTGAAACCCATGTCTTGCATACTCCTGTGCGTAGTGGTTCTCCAGCTGCAGTCCACTCTTTGTGAATCTCCCCCACATTTTTGAATGGGTTTTGTTTCACAATCCTCTCCAGGGTGCGGTTATCCCTATTGCTTGTACACTTTTTTCTACCACATATTTTCCTTCTCTTCGCCTGTCTATTAATGTGCTTGGACACAGAGCTCTGTGAACAGCCAGCCTCTTTTGCAATGACCTTTTGTGTCTTGCCCTCCTTGTGCAAGGGGTCAATGGTCGTCTTTTGGACAACTGTCAGGTCAGCAGTCTTCCCAATGATTGTGTAACCTACAGAACTAGACTGAGAGACCATTTAAAGGCCTTTGCAGGTGTTTTGAGTTCATTAGCTGGTTAGAGTGTGGCACCAGGTGTCTTCAATATTGAACCTTTTCACAATATTCTATTTTTCTGAGATACTGAATTTTGGATTTTCCTTAGTTGTCTGTTATAATCATCAAAATTAAAAGAAATAAACATTTGAAATGTATATCAGTCTGTCTGTAATGAATGAATATAATATACAAGTTTCACTTTTTGAATGGAATTTGTGAAATAAATCAAATTTTTTGATGATATTCTAATTATATGACCAGCACCTGTATAAATATGACATTTACATTTTTTTAACCACATTCTCATTACTGTAATGTGACAAAATTCATTCTTCGTCTTTATTATAATTTTTTTTTTGTAATTTCTATTATTCTCAGTGCTGATTGTCGATGGTGTTACAGTAAAAAGTGTGTAATACAAAGCTTTTTATTTAAATCAGCATAAAGGCAATATAACAAATATTACTATTATATATGAATAGTTCATAATTACTTCTCTTTTGCATTACAGTAATGAGAATGTAAATATTTTTTACATTGAAGTAATGGAATTGAAGGGTTAAGTGTGATTATTTCTGATCAAAGTAATGCAAAATATTGTATTTACACACACACAAATATAGGATATACACTATCAGTGTTGGGCAAGCTACTTGGAAAATGTAGCGAGCTAAGCTACAGCAACATGGCAGAAGTAGTTATGCGAAATATTTTTTAATTTAATTTTTGTATTGAACCAACTTCACTCCCATCAGTGCCATCTCAGTGATCAATTAAAGTCAACAGATAGACAGGTATACTTTTTCAGCTCAATTGTTTATTCAACAACTGTCCCAAACTAATTTGGCAACAAAAACATGTGATCCACGTAACAAAACCAGGCGTCGAGGGTGTGTGTGTGTTCATCTGTATGTGTATGTATGCGTACGCACCTGTGTTTGCATGTTTATGCTCAGTTTAGACTTGCGCACTTTGGCAGGACAAACTGTAAGTTAATTTAAAACTCAACTCAACCGCAAATTGAGTGAATTGAGCACTTGGAAACAAACGTCGACTAGTTTGGTGGAGGGGATTATGGGGTGTGGTTGTTTTTCAGGGGTTGGCCCCTTAGTTCCAGTGAAAGGAACTCTTAATGCTTCAAGACATTTTGGACAATTTCATGCTCCCCTTTTTGTGGGAACAGTTTGGGGATGGCCCCTTCCTGTCCCAACATGACTATAGTGTATATTCCTGTAGTTTCTAATATCTCTCTCTCTCTCTCAGGTCACCACAGATCTGTTGACTCAGGGTGGGAAGGACATTGCGTTTGCCGACTACAGTCCGCTGTGGAAGAGCCACCGGCGTCTGGTTCACTCCTCCTTCACGCTGTTCGGCGAGGGATCCAGTAAACTGCAGACCATCGGTAAACTCATCATTCAACTCTGGATATCTGAGTAATAGTTTTGTAAAATCTTGTGAAAACATGTCCAGATTTCACCCTTAATCCAAATATTATGACACTTTAGAATGTTTGAATGTGTTACAATATTGCGTTACTCCCTTAAAAAGTAACTAATTGCGTTACTTAGTTACTTTTTATAGAAGGAATGTGTTACAATATTGCGTTACTCCCTTAAAAAGTTACTAATTGCGTTACTTGGTTACTTTTTATAGAAGGAATGTGTTACACTATTGCGTTACTCCCTTAAAAAGTAAGTAATTGCGTTACTTAGTTACTTTTTAAGACAAGTAATGTGTTACAATATTGCGTTACTCCCTTGAAAAGTAACTAATTGCGTTACTTAGTTACTTTTTATAGAAGGAATATGTTACAATATTGCGTTACTCCCTTAAAAAGTAACTAATTGCGTTACTTAGTTACTTTTTAAGAAAAGTAATGTGTTCAAATATTGCGTTACTCCCTTAAAAAGTTACTAATTGCGTTACTTAGTTACTTTTTATAGAAGAAATGTGTTACAATATTGTGTTACTCCCTTAAAAAGTAAGTAATTGCGTTATTTAGTTACTTTTTAAGACAAGTTATGTGTTACAACATTGCGTTACTCCCTTGAAAAGTAACTAATTGCGTTACTTAGTTACTTTTTAAGAAAGTAAACTCAACATTCAACTCTGGATATCTGAGTAATAGTTTTGTAAAATCTTGTGAAAACATGTCCAGATTTCACCCTTAATCCAAATATTATGACACTTTAGAATGTTTGAATGTGTGTGTGTGTGTGTGTGTGTGTGTGTGTGTGTGTGTGTGTGTGTGTGTGTGTGTGTGTGTGTGTGTGTGTGTGTGTGTGTGTGTGTGTGTGTGTGTGTGTGTGAGAGAGAAAGTTTTGTGTGATGGGTAGGGTTATTATAAGGGGAGAGAATATACAGTATAAAAACCATTACGTCTATGGAAAGTCCCCACAAAGATAGTGAACCAGACGTGTGTGTGTGTTAGTTCTAGAGGCCGCAGACAGTCTGTGTGAGGAGCTCCAGTCCTGCAGGGGTCAGAGTTCAGATCTGAGTCCGGTTCTGATGCGCGCGGTCACTAACGTCGTCTGTAGGCTGGTGTTCAGTTCCTCATACCAGCCGAACGATCCCGAGCTCCAGAAGGTCATGGACTATAACGACGGCATCGTGCAAACCATCGCCAGAGGAGGACTCGTCGACATCTTTCCCTGGCTGAGAGTCTGTCTTCAGTTTCACTACCACAATCATCTTCAAGATCTTGTGTATTTGCACATGTATATATTTATCTTCATTTGATTTCGTCAGATTTTCCCCAACAAGGACCTGAAGAAGCTGAAGGAATGTGTTTCTGTGAGAGACCAGCTCCTGCGCAAGAAACTACTGGAGCACAAGGTATACACACAAATACACACACAATATTGCGTTACTCCCTTAAAAAGTTACTAATTGCATTACTTAGTTACTTTTTAAGAAAAGTAATGTGTTACAATATTGCGTTACTCCCTTTAAAAGTTACTAATTGCGTTACTTAGTTACTTTTTATAGAAGGAATGTTACAATATTGCGTTACTCCCTTAAAAAGCCATTAATTGCGTTACTTAGTTACTTTAAAAAAAAGTAATACGTTACAATATTGCGTTACTCCCTTAAAAAGTAACTAATTGCGTTACTTAGTTACTTTTTAAGAATAGTAATGTGTTACAATATTGCGTTACTCCCTTAAAAAGTTACTAATTGCGTTACTTAGTTACTTTTTATAGAAGGAATGTGTTACAATATTGTGTTACTCCCGTAAAAAGTTACTAATTGCATTACTTAGTTACTTTTTAAGAAAAGTAATGCGTTACAATATTGCGTTACTCCCTTAAAAAGTAACTAATTGCGTTACTTAGTTTCTTTTTAAGAAAAGTAATGTTAATATACTGTATTTCTCCCTTAAAAAGTAACTAATTGCGTTACTTAATTACTTTTTATGGAAGCTAATGCATTACATTACTTTTGCGTTACTTTTTCTCACCTGGGCTGGGCTTGCTTGTTTTTTTGTTTTGTTTTTATAACAAAAAAGTTCTGTTTTTGGGCAAATGTAAAGACCCTTTCACACCAAAATTTGAACACAGGAGAGCTGTCAGTCAATACATGGGAAAACAAAGTAACTCGCTTTACTTATTTGAAAAAGTAACTCAGATATTTTGTAATGCGCTACTTTACTAGTTACTTGAAAAAAGTAATCTGATTACATAACTCGAGTTATTTGTAATGCGTTACCCCCAACATTGCTTTGCAGCGAAATCTTGAACGACGTGTGTTAGAGTTCGTTTCTGAAGTTTGCTCCGGCTGGTAAACACCTCTGAGCTCCCATTGGTCCGTGGCGATTATGTAATAGTGTGGCTCTGAGGCCCCGCCTCCGTTGAGGTGTGAATCTTCGCCAGTTCATTTCTTCTGTTCAGTCCGTCGAGGTCAGACGTGCGTTAAAACATGAACACACTGGAGAGCCATCTTCATGACCTTTGACCTTGCAGATGACCCTCACTCCCGGAGAGCCTCGAGACCTGCTGGACGCTCTTCTGATTGGTCAGATGAAAGGGTCAGGTGGGGAGGATGACATCACAGAGGATCATGTGCTCATGACGGCAGCGGAGGCGTTTGGAGCCGGAGTGGAGACGACGTCCACCACACTACTGTGGACTATAGCACTCCTACTGCACCACCCACAGGTACACACACACACACACACACACACACACACACACACACACACACACACACACACACATACACACACACACACACACACACACACACACACACACACACACACACACACACACACACACACACACACACACACACACACACACACACACACACACACACACACACACACACACACACACACACACACACACACACACACACACACACACACACACACACACACACACACACACACACACACACACACTCACTCACTCACTCATTCTCACACACACACACTTACACACTCACTCACACTCAGTCACTCTCACACACACACACACACACACACACACTCACACACACACACACACACACACACACACACACACACACACTCACACACACTCACTCACACTCATTCACTCTCAACAAACACGCACACTCACACACACTCTCTCACACCCACACACTCACTCACACTCATTAACTTTCACACACACACACACACACACACACACACACACACACACACACACACACACACACACACACACACACACACACACACACACACTCACTCACTCACACTCATTCACTCTCACACACACACACACACACACACACTCATTCACTCTCTCTCATACACACACACACACACACACACACACACACACACACACTCATTCACTCTCTCTCTCACACACACACACACACACACACTCACTCATTCACTCTCTCTCTCTCTCTCTCTCTCACACACACACACACACACACACACACACACACTCATTCACTCTCTCTCTCACACACACACACACACACACACACACTCACTCGCTCACACTCACTCACTCACTCACTCACACACTCACTCACTCACACACACACTCACTCACTCACACACACACACACACACTCACACACACTCTGTGCTGCAGGTGCAGGATCGTGTTCACGCTGAGCTGGATGAGTGTGTGGGCCGGGATCGTCCGCCGTCTCTGAGTGACCGGTCCCGTCTGCCCTTCCTGGACGCTGTTCTCTGTGAAGTGATGCGCATCCGTCCCGTCAGCCCCATCCTCATCCCGCACGTTGCTATGCAGGACACCAGGTAACCATGGCAATACCAGAGTGAAACCTGCCGGTTACCATGGCGACAGAGAGAAATCATAATCAGAACAGTAGATGCAGGGTTTTGTCGTTGCTCGTGCAGTGAAACGCCTCACTGGTGTAAAACTTAGGAAATGTCTTTTTAATTGAGTAAAAGTATTTTAGTGTAATCCCCATAGTGATGCTCACCATACAGAGAGCTGTGTGATATCCCATAATGCCTCTCTTCTGCAGTTTGGGGGGTCACGCAGTTCCTAAAGGAACCCGGGTGTTGGTGAACATGTGGGCAATCCATCACGACCCCAAACACTGGGACGACCCGGACCAATTTACCCCAGGTGAGGAAACCTCAAGCTCAACCGCTAACATCAAGAAGAAGAAACGATGACAGAAATATATCACTGGTGTCCTGAGAATATAGCAGTAATAATAATGATAATATTAAAACTTTATTTATTTTTAAGGAATATCATGCAGTTTTTTTCTTCCATGTTTTAATTTAACCTCCATTGAGCAACACTTTGTTTGCCCCAAAATAAAAGGAATTGTTACTTTCATTTGGTTAAATTTAAAACTTTTTTTAATAATAATTTGCATTAAATCATACATCCAGAAAACAGAAAATGTCCGTAAACGGCCCTGTTATTGAAAAAATAAGTATTAAATTATTAATGTTTTACGATGACTAAAAATTAATTAAACCATTAAAACAGAATCCAATATCATTTGGAGTTTGGGAAAAAATAAAATGGATTTTATAGGGCCCTAAAATGTAATTTTTTTTTTTTTTTTTTTTATAAAATGTTGTTCAGTTGTGTATGTCTCTTGATGTAAATTATGTATACATGCTTTTTGATTAATACAAATGTAACTATTAAACCGGCATCCAGAAAAAAAAAAGAAAGAAAAATTTTTTGGAATTTGGTACAAATAAAATAGAACTAAAAATTTGTTTTCATTTCATAGGGCCCTAAAATATTTTGTATAGGATCCTGTTATTGTAAAAATATAAATTATATGTCCCATGATTTAAATAATTTAGAATTTATTTTTGATTAATACAAATTTAACTATTAAACTGGAATCCAGAAAAAAGTGGAATTTGGGAAAAATAAAATAACATTTCTTTTTTTTTTTCACAGGGCCCTTAAATTTCTTTTATGGCCCTGTTATTGTAAAAATATGTAATGAAGTATTAAATAGTTAATGTTTTATGATGAAACGGAATCCAAAAACATAAAAAAAACGGAATTTGGGAAAAATAAAACGGATTTCATAGAGCCCTAAAATGTATTTTGACCCCCCCCCCCCCCCACATTTTTAATAAATCGTTGTTAAATTGTATATGTCTCATGATTTCAATTATTTAGACATGATTAATAAAAATGTAACTATTAAAACAGAAAACTTGGAATTTGGGAGAAAAAAAACAACAACCCCAAAATGGATTTAAAGGCATAGTTCACCCAAAAACGAAAATTTGATGTTTTTCTGCTTATCCCCATGGCAGCCAAGATGTAGGTGTGTTCGTTTCTTCAGTAGTTCACAAATGAAGATTTTTAACTCCAACCGTTGCCGTCTGTCAGTCGTATAATGCATGTGAATGGGGTCTAATTCTATTAGAGTAAAAAAAACATGCACAGACAACTTCAAATGAAACCCCGCGGCTCGTGACGACACATTGATGTCTTAAGACACGAAACGATCGGTTTCTGCGAAAAACCCAGCGGTATTTATGCTATTATTTCACCTCATATCAGACGAATGTCATCAGCTCTCCAGACCGCCATAACTTCCTGTGAGTGAGGTCAAAATACCGGCGTGGTCATTGATATATACATAGATGCCTCATTAGTGCCTGCGCGGATCGGTCGAATGAGGAATCTACGTATATATATCTATGATCACGCTGGTATTTTGACCTTATTTGCAGGAAGTTATGGTGCTGGGAATACTAGATGACATTCGTCTGATATGAAATCTCGCAGAAACCGATCGTTTCATGTCTTAAGACATCAATGTGTCACCACGAGCCGCAGGGTTTAATTTGAAGTTGTCTGTGCATGTTTTTTTTACTCTAATAGAATTAGACCCCATTCACATGCATTATACGACATACATGTACATTTTTCGTTTTTGGGTGAACTATCCCTTTAATAGGGCCCTAATGGCCCTAGTTCAATGAATTTTCATTGAACGTTCAATAAATGGTTGTTAAATTGTACAAGTTTCGTGATTTAAATGAATTAGACATTTTTATTTCTAAATTTAATGCAACCATTAAAACGGAATCCAGAAAAATCTAATAAAATGGAAAATAAATGTAAAAGTGTATTATGTTAAACTCTTCCCCTGTTGATTTCTGAACTCGTCACAGAGCGATTCCTCGACTCCACGGGAAAAAGAGTGACTCCCGGCGGGTTCCTTCCGTTCGGCGCGGGTCCTCGTGTGTGTGTGGGAGAATCTCTGGCCAGAATCGAGCTCTTCCTGTTCGTCAGTCGCCTCCTGCAGCGCTTCGACTTCAGCGTCCCGCCGGGGGCTTCACCTCCAGACCTGCAGGGCCGCTTCGGCGTCGTGCTTCAGCCTCAGCGCTACACCGTGAGAGTCACCGTGCGACACTGACCTTTCCTCTGGGAGACACCGGGTGGCGCTACTGACTCAACGGTTAATCCACCCCGCGCATGGACTGCTTTGAGTATAAACAACATCTGCAAAGTTACCACACTCAACGCTCAGAGGAAAGCGAGATATTCTCTTCTACAGAAATCACTTTTTAAGGACTACAACAAACGGCTGGTAGGGACTACAACGGGTTAGTGACATCACTAACCCTGAAATGTACATAAACCCCGCCCCCGGGAACACAGATTATCATGACAGAATATGCTAATCAATGACTGAAGATGAACTCATCGTCCACTATCCCTTCAGTCCCGTCTCATTCTACATGTCTTCTCTTCTTCTTGAGTCTCTACATCATTGACTCCGGTTTGAACACAAAAGGCTGAACCGTTTCATTGCGAGTCTGCGTGAGGTCATCAGAGCTGCTAACATGAGCTCTTGATGCTCCGCCCCTTGAGCAGCAGCTCATTTGCATTTAAAGGGACACACACATAAGCGGCACGTTTCAGCTCACCCTCAAAAAGTGACAATTTTAACATGCGATAAAAAATGATCTGTGGGATATTTTGAGCTGAAACTTCACACACACACTCTGGGGACATCAGGGACTTATTCTACATCTAGTAAAAAGTAATTCTTACATCTAGTAATTAACCTCCCCTTTAATCTCCACTCTTGATTTAACAGGTATGCACTGTAAAAAAATTATGTTAAATTTACAGTAAAAAACGGAAAACTGTGGTTGCCAGACATGTACCGTAAAAAATACGGTAGCAACATTTGAGGTTTTACAGATTTAAGTTAAATTTCATTAACTGAAAAAAGTTAAATTTACCAACCTATTGAAATACTAATATCTGTTATGTACCTTTGATATATACTGAAATCAACCAATCACAGCGGAGATGAGAGTCACATGATGAATCATAGCTTTTAGGAGGACTATACTAATATATAGAAGGTGCACTCACACAAACACTAAACATCATCATGGTAAAACATAAATAAACATTAATTTAACAACATTAGATGTAACAAAACCCTAATGTACACAACTGTTAGAAAAAACTAAGAAGCAACAGTTATTTCAACGGAAATACATAAAATGTCTAGCCTGACGTCGTCATACTCAATTCTAGTCAGAATATGAGTCTGATACTGCTCCGTTGGGCTGTGATTATGGGGCGTGTTTCAACCGAACAGGGAAAGACCTCAATTGGATAGACCTACAACCAATCAGAGCAACTGGAGCGACGCATAACGTTAGTTGTCAAATGTCAACAGAACTCAACTGACCTGTGTTGCCAAGTCCGTGGGTTGAAGCGACCCCAATTATGTGATATACAGACCCAGGAATGCGATTTTTAGCTGCCAGCCCTGCCAAAATAACACATATTTTACTCCTGTGGCGAGGTGGACGAGCGAGAGACATGGGAGGAGCGAGCGAGATCGGTGTGCGTGATTGAGAATGAACGTCACCTGCGAGGCACACCGGTCTCGAGTCCTCTCATGAGGGAGCACGGAGACATAAAAGGACGAGCGACTCAAATGAAGGACGAGAGAGGACCAGGCCTGGATTTTAAGTTGTATTTTTATTTATGGTTTTGTTTATGTATGTGTGCGGCAGTCGTCCGTGAGGGGCTGCCGCTTTTACTTTCACTTTGTTCATTTATTTTATTAAAGTATGTTGTATTGTTCGCCGGTTCCCGCCTCCTTCTTCCCACACGAACTAACCACGTTACAACCCCCCAAATGCCTTTTTTCCCAGAGAACCCCCCCTGGAAAGCTATTGGGCTAGTTTTGAGGAATGTTAGCAATTGTGCGGGTTTTGTTGTAAAAACTTGGCCACCCACTCTGCACTCTGTCAAACTGCCCAACTAAAACAAACACCGATCTCCATAATGGTGATCAAACATTTTCAATGAATCATCAACATTTAAACCTCTGTTAATTCTCAATAAGAGCTTCTGTAGGCATTGTTTAATCAGATCTTGAGAGATTTAATGTATTCTTTTATCTTCAGTTCATCTGAGGCTGTCTGAAGTCAGCTGTAGTTCTTGTGTTTCTCTTTCCTTCAGGGATTATGCTTGTCAACAGCAGGTGTTCATCACTAATGTTCGATCATCACTTATATATTCACTAATTTCTTGACTGAAATGTATATCTTCTTTTAGTGAACTGAAATAGGTTCAGAGTACTCATAACTATTAGTTTCTAAAATTAAATGAATTAAGGGAATTGTTGTCCTCCAATGTTACAAGTTAGCTTAACTTACTAGGTTTGGCTTTGTGTTTGACTTTAACTTCAAGCGCTCTGAGTTAATTTAAAGTTTGTAATTTCAGTGTCTTACTCAATATAGTGTAGTTTCAGCTATATAAAGTATTTGAATGCAGTGTAAAGTTTAATTGTATATTAAGAAATGTCCTTGTTTGAATGTACTCG
>NC_137117.1:39985494-40052994 GCF_949357685.1 Gobio gobio | reverse complement strand
AATGAGCAAAAGCAGCAGCTGGACCGTCAGAGAGAAAGTAGGAAAGAAGAGGAACATTTAAGGGTCCGTTCCGCACGTCCAGTCAGAACATCGTCCACTCTTTAGGGAGTATCGCCTAGTGCAGCTGGTGCAGTTTTTACTACGAATGGACAAAAAAACAAACAAAAAGGTTATATTAAAAAATCGAATATATATTCTCTGCATTTCAATGCAAAAATTGAAATGAAATGATGCTTCAATGGTGTGTTTTTTTCCCTCCATTGCATGATGGGCCAAATCAAAGGTCATCACAGGCCAACTTTGGTCATCTCAGAGACTACCGGTCAAAAGTGTGGAATAATTACGATTTTTAAATGTTCTTGAAAAGTCTCTTCTGCTCACAAAGGCTGCATTTATTTGCTCAAAAATGCAGTAAAAATTGTGAAATATTTTTACAAATTAAAATAGCAGTTTTCTATGTGAATATATTGTGAAATGTAATTTATTCCTGTGATCAAAGTTGAATTTTCAGCATCAGTCTTCAGTGATCGTCTTGTTGGTATCTTGCTTTCCAAAATGTACGGTAGTGTGTGACCTTAAGTTTGTACAGTCACTGACGTTAAGGTCAATCGGTTTCCATAGCAATGACGACTGCGTCAGTGGGCGGAGCCACCGAAGAAACAGGCCACGCCTCTTTCCCACCCCCATCGTCTGGCAGCTGTCTAGCTCTGGCCGAACAGTCAGGACTATCGTGAAGAGTGTCGTCCGTCTCAATTGCCGACTCAGCCGGTAAGTGTCCTCCTTCTTCCTCCTCGTCATCCTCCTCTTCTTCACGCTCCACCCGGCAACGGCAGACCTCAATGCCGGAGTCGCCAGTCAGCCGCCGCTGCTGGAAGTGCGTTTGATCCACGTCCAGGTCGCTCACGGCGGAGTCGCGGCGCTCGGGTTCAACGCCGGGAGAAAAGAGAGCTGGCCTGGGCGGAGACTGAGGGGGCGGAGCTACAGGCTCCTCCCTCTGCTGCTCGGGACGAACACCAAGTGGGTCAGAGATCGAGAAGAGGTGCAGGGATGAAGATGACGCGCTCGAAACGCTGGCGGGATGACAAAGGCTGGTGATATTCTTCGACGTCGGGCTGTTGGTATTGTTCGCATCACAGATATTGTTAGTACTAATGGTTGGGGATGCGTCCACTATTTCGGTAACATTATCTGTGCTGCTGGTGTTGAGGTTCTTCGCCGGTTTGTTGTTCCCATTGCAATCCAAGGGGGCGGAGCACGGAAGCTCCACCTCCACGACCTCGAGCGTCGGCGATTGGCCACTTTCACTGAGTGGAGCGTTGTGCATAACTGCGGAGTGGGCGTGGCCAGGCTCGTTGAGGGAGGGCGTGGAGGCGTGGCTCGTATCGGTCTCATCCGTGAGTTGGGCGGACGAGGGGGAGGAGCTACAGGGCGACGACGGACAGCAGGAGTCACACGAGCAGCTGGTGTAGTTGTCAGAGCTCTGGGATGAAAGCATGTGACTCGGGCCGGGGTGGGCGGAGCCTCGTGGGTAGGCAACGGAGCTGTAGGGAGGGGGCGGGGTGCTGGGCTGTGCTGCTACTTCCTCATAGGACGGCAGTTTGAGTGAGGCGAGGAAACCTGCCAATGAGAAGATTAGTTTAAATGTAACTGCATGTTTTCATTTAGACTTTGTGTTTCTCCAACTATTCAGAACAATTCTGCTACAGGATTGCACAAAAATACATAGAGTGACGAATTGACGAATTTGACGAATTTACGAATTTGACAAATTGACGAATTTGACGAATTGACGAATTTGATGAATTTGACGAATTGAAGAATTGATAAATTTGACAAATTGACAAATTTGACGAATTTGACTAATTGCTTTTGTTCCGATCAGTTGACTTTTGAACAACTGGCCCTTGGGGGTAATTTCTCAGCCAAATTTGATGTACGATTATTTCGCGATTATTTAGATTAAAAATTGTAATCGCTTGACAGCCCTACTAATTAGATAATGCCTCATTTGTATATTTAAACTTAAACTTATTTAAACTTGTAATACAAAACAATTGTCTTAATTTATTGTGACTAATCAAATAGTCACTAATCAAGCTTTAGTATTTACACTATATTTACACTATAGAAGGTCTACTGATAATATTTACACAATATTTACACTATAGTAGGCCTATACTGATAATATTTACACAATATTTACACTATAGTAGGCCTATACTGATAATATTTACACTATATTTACACTATAGTAGGCCTATACTGATAATATTTACACTATATTTACACTATAGTAGGCCTACTGATAATATTTACACAATATTTGCACTATAGTAGGCCTATACTGATAATATTTACACAATATTTGCACTATAGTAGGCCTATACTGATAATATTTACACTATTGTAGGTCTACTGATAATATTTACACAATATTTACACTATAGTAGGCCAAGTGATAATATTTACACAATATTTACACAATAGTAGGTCTACTGATAATATTTACACAATATTCACACTATAGTAGGCCTACTGATAATATTTACAATAATGTCTCTCACATTGTCCCACAGCAACATTACAATAGTGTACATTAATGTACAATTTTTTATAATAATAATTTATTCTATTTAGTGTCCAATTCATTCATTTAACATATTTAATATAAGGGGCATCCAAGTTATTTGATATATTTGAGCATTTGAAAAAAAAGTAACAGTAGTTACTTTCCCTGGTAATTAGTTACTTTTATAATGATGTAACTCAGTTACTAACTCAGTTACTATTTGTAAGAAGTAACTAGTAACTATAACAAATCACTTTTTTAAAGTAACGTGCCCAACACTGGTTAAAATTCAAAACTTATAAATGAAGATAAAAGTGAGTAGAGTGCAAATTTAAGCCTGAGATTTTCAAATACAGAGCAAATCATTCACAAAAAAATCGTATAATTTGCATCCAAGAGTGAATCTTTTTTTATAATATTCTTTGCGAGCGCGAGTTATGAGCGATTCTTACTGAGGTCAAACATTGAGGAAGGGTAACTGCACGCCCCATGATAGGCCATGAGGTTGATCTCCCTCTGTCTCTGCTGCTGCTGGACGCGCTGCTTGGCCTGACGGTGACGATACGCACAGCAACAGCTGAACAGGATGAGCACGCTCCACAGCAGCCAAAACCCTGAAACACAAGCAAGGACACATGAGGAATAAAGACCTCACTAGCTGGGCTTCCATCCAATGCTGCGAATTTAACTAGTTCGCAAAGTTGGAATATTGCATAAAACATTTGCATCCCATGTGTTCAAGAGAACAAAATCTTCACTTCCTGAGAAATTGGCGTAAAATATCTGTAAAAAAAAAAAAAAGGAAGTTGTTGCAATTGGCCTCTTTTTTCCTCCATCATAAACGATGAAACGCTATAAACGCTGTCGTGTTCGCTTGTGTTGGGATGCTGGTGTTTGGGAACGCAAGACACTTCTGGAGGGAATTAACCCAAATCATTCTGATCACAGACTTTGACTCAGGCGTTTCAGAGCCACCAAACCAACATTTGAGACGCTGCGATGTGATTGGTCCCCTGGTTAGTCCAGTTATTCAATCACAGCCTGAATTTGGTGTTGCGCATTGAGGGATTTATTCTGTAAATGTGCTTCCATTGTAGTTTATGTGTATGTTGTCTTATCGGATGAATACATTATTCACCTCAATTGAGTGCATAAGATTTTTTAGAATTTATGCGCATCTTGTCGTTTCCATCCAGCATTTTTTAATGCAATATCCCAAAATTTGCTTAAAGATATATCGTCTCACAAAGCTGAAGATATTCTGTGACGTTTTTTTACATTACTGCTGAATCTATTGATGTTTTTGAAAACAGACTTATTTATTTTCATTGTCTTTGAATAGGTTTGTCATTTTAGTTGTGATGATTTTTAGTATGGTCTTTTATTTTGTTTTATGTAATTGTTTCTTTTTCTCTGTACGGCTCTACCTTTGAAAGTGCTTAACTGGACTCAGACTTTGTTTATAATCAGATGGTTTCTTTTAAAGCTGCTTGAAAGTGAGTAGGCGGTCCTGATAAAGTCACATCGTCATTTACACATGATTGTGGACTAATAAAGATGGCGGAATCTATTGTATTGTATGAGTAATCAGTCTGTATTTCTAACCAGTTTTTTTATTATTATTTATTTATATTTTATGTATTTATTTAGACACTACAGACAAAACCATTGTTCTTTCATGCACTAGCATCTTCTTTCAGAGTAAAACTGAAAGAGTAAAACAGAGGAAAACATCATAAATGCACATTTAGGAGTTTATTTTACTAGATTTTCGATTATGATGCATATCTTTAAAGAGATTGTTCTCCACTTCAGCTGCACTTACACACACCAAAACTTACAGTTTTATTCCTGACTATATTCTGAAGGTTTGTACTGAGGGGTTTGTTCATATATCATTCACACTGGTTTATATAGCATTTTATTACTAAAAACGTGTTTTTTTTCTGTCTATTGACAATATTTTCTGATTTAAGTCAAGACACTTACATCATGTACTGGTCAATTTTGAGATTGAGCTATTTTGCCGCCATAACATGTCATCTTTCAGATTAGTGTAAAGAAAACATCCAAAACACACATTTAAGTCTTTATTTTATAGCACTTTATGTATTAGCGTCTGTAGATTTTGATTATGATGCATATCTTTAAAGAGATTGTTCTCCACTTCAGCAGCACTTACACACACCAAAACATACAGTTTTATTCCTGACTATATTCTGAAAGTTTGTACTGAGGGGTTTGTTCATATAACATTCACACTGATTTATATTATAATTTATTCCTAAAAACTTTAGTTTTTTCTGTCTGTTGACAGTATTTTCTGATTTAAGGCAAGACACTTACATCATGTACTGGTAAATTTTGAGATTATGAGCTATTTTGCCTCCATAACATGTCATATTTCAGATAAGTGGAAAGAAAACATCTAAAACACACATTTAAGTCTTTATTTTATTGCACTTTATGTATTAGCGTTTGTAGATTTTGATTATGATGCATATCTTTAAAGAGATTGTTCTCCACTTCAGCAGCACTTACACACACCAAAACTTACAGTTTTATTCCTGACTATATTCTGAAGGTTTGTACTGAGGGGTTTGTTGATATATCATTCACACTGGTTTATATAACATTTTATTACCAAAAACGTGTTTTTTCTCGTCTGTTTCCCAGTATTTTATGTATTTATGGAGTAATAAAAAGAGATATCCAAAATCCCCCCACTAAAAACATTTAACTCTAATATGTCAACTAAATCAAACAAGAATTTTGTTCCTGGCTTCATCTAATGTTCAGATTTATAATCTGGAAATGTATGCAAACAAGTGCATACTTAATTCATTTGCTTATTTAAACATAACATTTCAGAAAACTTGTAAAACAAAACTTGATTTTACTGTAATTAATCAACTGATATATATTAGTTTTTTATTTTTACCCTATTCCCTAGTGTCTCACCAGGAACATTTCACCCAAAAATTAATCAACGTGCAAGATTCAAAGACAGAAAGTCAGACGGGTTTGGAACGACATGAGGGTGAGTAAATGACATCATTTGCATTTTTAATTTAGTGTACACGGAACATTCTCAAAGTTTTGAGCAAACGCTCATCCAGGAACATTAATTCAGAGATATCTGACCTTTAATAATGTTCTCAAAAAATCAAAAACATTATTTGTACATCATTTACGGATTTTTTTTCTGAAATGTCTTAATTGGATGTTCGCCAAATATTTTTAAATTTTACTACTTGTCTAATCAGTCTGTATTTCTAACCAGTTTTTTTATTATTATTTATTTATATTTTATGTATTTATTTAGACACTACAGACAAAACCATTGTTCTTTCATGCACTAGCATCTTCTTTCAGAGTAAAACTGAAAGAGTAAAACAGAGGAAAACATCATAAATGCACATTTAGGAGTTTATTTTACTAGATTTTCGATTATGATGCATATCTTTAAAGAGATTGTTCTCCACTTCAGCTGCACTTACACACACCAAAACTTACAGTTTTATTCCTGACTATATTCTGAAGGTTTGTACTGAGGGGTTTGTTCATATATCATTCACACTGGTTTATATAGCATTTTATTACTAAAAACGTGTTTTTTTTTCTGTCTATTGACAATATTTTCTGATTTAAGTCAAGACACTTACATCATGTACTGGTCAATTTTGAGATTGAGCTATTTTGCCGCCATAACATGTCATCTTTCAGATTAGTGTAAAGAAAACATCCAAAACACACATTTAAGTCTTTATTTTATAGCACTTTATGTATTAGCGTCTGTAGATTTTGATTATGATGCATATCTTTAAAGAGATTGTTCTCCACTTCAGCAGCACTTACACACACCAAAACATACAGTTTTATTCCTGACTATATTCTGAAAGTTTGTACTGAGGGGTTTGTTCATATAACATTCACACTGATTTATATTATAATTTATTCCTAAAAACTTTAGTTTTTTCTGTCTGTTGACAGTATTTTCTGATTTAAGGCAAGACACTTACATCATGTACTGGTAAATTTTGAGATTATGAGCTATTTTGCCTCCATAACATGTCATATTTCAGATAAGTGGAAAGAAAACATCTAAAACACACATTTAAGTCTTTATTTTATTGCACTTTATGTATTAGCGTTTGTAGATTTTGATTATGATGCATATCTTTAAAGAGATTGTTCTCCACTTCAGCAGCACTTACACACACCAAAACTTACAGTTTTATTCCTGACTATATTCTGAAGGTTTGTACTGAGGGGTTTGTTGATATATCATTCACACTGGTTTATATAACATTTTATTACCAAAAACGTGTTTTTTCTCGTCTGTTTCCCAGTATTTTATGTATTTATGGAGTAATAAAAAGAGATATCCAAAATCCCCCCACTAAAAACATTTAACTCTAATATGTCAACTAAATCAAACAAGAATTTTGTTCCTGGCTTCATCTAATGTTCAGATTTATAATCTGGAAATGTATGCAAACAAGTGCATACTTAATTCATTTGCTTATTTAAACATAACATTTCAGAAAACTTGTAAAACAAAACTTGATTTTACTGTAATTAATCAACTGATATATATTAGTTTTTTATTTTTACCCTATTCCCTAGTGTCTCACCAGGAACATTTCACCCAAAAATTAATCAACGTGCAAGATTCAAAGACAGAAAGTCAGACGGGTTTGGAACGACATGAGGGTGAGTAAATGACATCATTTGCATTTTTAATTTAGTGTACACGGAACATTCTCAAAGTTTTGAGCAAACGCTCATCCAGGAACATTAATTCAGAGATATCTGACCTTTAATAATGTTCTCAAAAAATCAAAAACATTATTTGTACATCATTTACGGATTTTTTTTCTGAAATGTCTTAATTGGATGTTCGCCAAATATTTTTAAATTTTACTACTTGTCTATTGTATTGTATGTAATGAGTTATAAGTTGTACAGTCTGTATTTCTAACCAGTATTTTAACAGTGTTTGTATATTTAGGGCAAGACACGCAAAACCTTTGTTCTTTCATGCACTAGTAATTTTGGCCTATTTTGCTTCAGCTTTTTTCTCCACTTCAGCAGCACTTACACACACCAAAACTTACAGTTTTATTCCTGACTATATTCTGAAGGTTTTTACTGATGGGCTTGTTCATATGTCATTTACACTGATTTATATAACATTTTATTCCTAAAATGGGTTTTTTCTCTTCTGTTTCACAGTATTTTCTTATTTATTTAGTGATAAAAAGAGATATCCAAAATCCCCTCACTAAAAACCTTTAACTCTAATATGTCAACAAAATCAAACAAGAATTTTGATCCTGGCTTCATCTAATGTTCAGATTCATATGCCTCATTTGCTTATTTAAACATAACATCTCAGAACACTTACAAGTTGTCTCATTGTACTGTAATTAATCAACTGGGTAAGTATGGTATATATATATATATATATATATATATGTGTGTGTGTGTGTGTGTGTGTGTGTGTGTGTGTGTGTGTGTGTGTGTGTGTGTGTGTGTGTGTGTGTGTGTGTGTGTGTGTGTGTGTGTGTGTGTGTGTGTGTGTGTGTGTGTGTGTGTGTGTGTGTGTGTGTGTGTGTGTGTGTGTGTGTGTGTGTGTGTCTTAGTTTGAATTTTCACCCTATTCTCCTAGTGTCTCACCAGGAACATTTCATCCAAAAATGAATAAGCGTGCAAGATTCAAAGAAAGAAATTCAGACGGGTTTGGAACGACATGAGGGTGAGTAAATGACATCATTTGCATTTTTAATCCATTTTACAGTTTTGAGCAAATGCTCTTCCAGGAACGTTCATTCAGAGATATCTGGCCTTTAATAATGTTCTCAAAACAGCACAAAAACATTATTTATACATTTATGGAACATTGTTTTCTGAAACTTTTTAGTTTAACATTTTTAAATGTTACTACTTGTTTCAGAACATTCAGAGAACATTCAAAAGTAACGTTCCCTTAATGTTTGTATTACCAAGTCATTATTATTTTTGAACATTTAAAAAAACTGGACGTTCAGAAAACATTCGGAAAATAACTTTATAACTTTAAGTCCCCCTGTAACTTTAATCCTCAAAACTTATCTTTGATCACCAAAACGAAATATTTAAAAATTCTTCATGCCTTAAAAAATAGCTTAAATGTAACTCTACACCCTTGCTTCATTTAGTATACGTGAAAACAAGAATATGCAAATGATCCCCGCCTCCACTCACTCACACCAGCTCAGAGATCCACTCGCTCAACTTTACTGCAGTAAACGCTGCACGATGGCAAGTGGAAATACTGGTTTAATTCAGCCATATATGTTTGAAGCAGAAACTGATTCAGAACAAAAAGAGGAAGAGCGAGTTATACAGGCTCGTATACAAGTCCATGTATCAGAATGGTAATGCGTTTTATGTTTTGCTCTCTACAACGGACACATAACGGTAATTAATAAGATAGGCTTCGGCTTTGTTATCAAACAGCTAATAATGTGTTGCTAATGTTACACAAACCTTGTTCGCCATCTCAGAGTCAGACAGCTGGCTTCTAAAAATCAGCATCCTTAGAAACGCTTTGAACAACTTTCATCATAATTTACATAATTCACCGGCAATATTTCTAAATGTACCTAATTTTTCATATAAACAGAAAAATATCCCAGGATAACCTGCTTCTCTTGAGATTCCACTGATTCACGGCAGTTAATGATATGCTAAAGCCCCGCCCCCTCGTGACGTGATTGGTTACATGTTTGTGATGTCAGAAACACCAGCCATTTCAAACCATGTTTTTTTTCACTTCAGTTTTAAGGAGAAAATACTCAGCAATGGTGTTGACTTCTGAATTTGCACATGGTTTGTCTTAAAACCACTTCAACTCTGCGCCCCCCCGCGAACCCACCGGTGGGTCCAATATTGCATCACAATCATTTAAAAAAATCTATAAGTTGTGCAGCACAAAACTAGACATATATTGTATTATTTGAAATCTTGGCCCCACTTTATATTAGGTGGCCTTAACTACTATGTACTTACATCAAAAAATAAGTACAATGTACTTACTGTGTTCAAATTGTATTGCAAAACACCTTTGCTGATATTGAGGTGGGATACGGGTAGAGTTAGGGACAGGTGTGGTGGTATGGGTAAGTTTAAGGGTAGGGTTAGGTGTAAGGGAAGTGTCAACTGTGTAATTACAAATGTAACTACAGAAATTAATTACAGATGTAATTACATGCAGGTATTTTTTAAAATGTAAGTACAATATAAAAACATGTATGTACACAATAAGTGCATTGTGTCAAATGATTAATTAAAACGTTAGTACATAGTAGTTAAGGCCACCTAATATAAAGTGGGTCCGAAATCTTAGAACCTCAGATTTCTTGATAACACAATCACTTTTGCATTTATGTTACAGTGAGGAAAATAGTAAGGTTTCGACCCCCCGCAATGACCCCCCCTTGAGAAAATAATATGAATAATGTTAAAATTTCATATTTATATCACACAAACTCACCAAAAATAGACAAATCATATATCAAATGAAAGCTCTCACTCTCAAGAATATCACTGTGTTATTTCACCGATCACCGATCGCTTTAACAGTAACATTATTATCAAAAGAATCACAAAGACCGAAATGACTCCTTTGAACAAGCAAACACATGAGTCATATTCCTGCTCGGATCAATCCCTCCGTGGGGAGCTACTAGTCTCAAACGCTCTATCAGCTCGTTCCTTAGGTTGTTTTCTTCAAAATGAGACTATTTTCACATGTCTGTGAGCAAGCATGGCCAAACCACACTGTAATATGATGTCCAACATGATGTCACCGATGTCCAGATCAAAACATGCGATGCAAACCAATACTCTTATTATTCTTAGTTTTGATGTTAGCCGCGGTTGTTGGTGACGTCATCACGTATTGCAAAATAGGGCTGTAACGGTACACGTATTCGTACCGAACCGTTTCAGTACAGGGCTTTCGGTTCGGTGCACACCTGTACCGGTTCCCGAATACGATCTTTAACAGCTAACAGTCGGCTTGTTTTAAGCGTGGAACACACTTCAATCCAAGTTGCCCACGAACATATGAAGTATTCAGTCCATTTTATCAGGAAATTCAAACGATAAATGCCGTTTTGACGCTCTTTAATGTGGCGTGACTGATCACTGATCACAGTTCAAGCAGCCGCGCACGATCATCTGTGAAGGCAATCGATCATCTCTTCCTAAAGAATAAACATGAATGAACATCTGAAGGTATGCTGAGGAAACATTATAACTTACTGTCACGTATCATATGTGGTGTAATCGCTCAATCAGTGTTTCAACCGCGGAAAGACGTCAATATAACTGCTTGAAAACTAAACAATGTCATGTAACATCACATTTAGGCAGTCATTCAGTGTCCACAGAATTGTATTCACTAGAAATCAACTCTTTCACTAAATATATGCACAATATAAGTCTATATATTCATCATATTCTACTTAACCTGTTAGTGATGTCTTGATTATTTAATGTATGTTTAAATAAACCTGTCATGAAAATGACAGACACTGTGTATAAATGATTATATTTCAACAACGAATTGGAGAAAAAAACTATTTTGATTAGATTTAGAAGTTCTTGCAAAAACTGCCTTATGTGAAGTTTACATGTTTGCACACAATGTGTTATTTGAGTGTTGATTATTACACCCTAAAAATAAATAGCAACTGAATCTAGGCTAATAGTTTGGGCTCTGTTGTTAACCTTTAATATTAATGTGCAAGTAAGGGCTCCCTATATAGTTTACAGCAATATCTTCAATAAACTTTAAGTTATAATTGAATTAATTTAAGGACAGACACTTTTTTTTCAGTAAACCACTGTTGAATAAAAATAAATAAAATGCAATTTTGTAAAACTGCTGTACCGAACCGTGACTTCAAAACCGAGGTATGTACCGAACCGTCAGCTTTGTGTACCGTTACATCACTAATTAAAATATATCAAAATATGACTTTTTATGTGTTTATGTAACGGAGGCTGTGCGAGTAAACCTCACTCCTCTGATCTCAAGAGACGCTCTAGTGACTGACACTAGGGGTCGCAGCCTTTAGCCTCCTTGTTAGAGCCTACAACTCTCATGCGGGTGGACCCGGGTTCGAGTCCCGCTTGGAGCGGGCGGTTCAAACAGGAGGGGTTGCATTGGTGCCGTGACCCGGATGGGAGTGAGCTTTAGGGGGGTGAGTGTAACAGAGGACAGCTAGTAGTCACTGTGCGAGTAAACCTCACTCCTCTGATCTCAAGAGACGCTCTAGTGACTGACACTAGGGGTCGCAGCCTTTAGCCTCCTTGTTAGAGCGTCCAACTCTCATGCGGGTGGACCTGGGTTCGAGTCCCACTTGGAGCGGGAGATTCGAACAAGAGGGGTTACATTTATCATAAAGTTGTGAATAAATACAATAGAATATATGCAATATTCCACCACTGTGTTAAAATGTAGAGTGTTTTCTGTAAAATGAGTCAATTTTTATCAATGTATGTGGGTAGGGCGCTCTTTTAAATTCAGATATGCCGACTTCTCTAAAAAATTCTAAATATGCTGCAGAGTTGAAGTGGTTAAAGCATATTAAAAACACCACATAGACACATAAACAACATTTAAAAACTTGATTTTCACCACAGGTTATTTGTGTTGGGTAGTAATTGTGTGTGCGTAGCAAACAGATGGACTCACACCACAGCTCATAGTAGTAGGTGCAGCAGCCCGTCTCCTGGCAGCAGTGGCCGGTCTGGCACAGGTAGCCGCTGGCGCTGTTGGTGCCAGGACAGTAGCGCGGGCTGCCCAGGAGAGGCAGCGTCCCTGAACTGTGGTACTCCATACCCTGCAGCAGGGCGTGGCGCCACCGAAACACTCGCTCCTCCTTTTCCTCCAGAACTGCTGCTATGGAGCCCTCAGAGTCTTGCAAGAACACGGCGAAAGAGAGAACGACACTTTAAACAAGTGCACGGAAAGCACAATGAAATCATCAGTGCATGTTATTTTTATTCATCGAAAACATCGAAATCCATCATAAGTCCCACACTGTATGGTCTCACTTAATATAGTTTCATTTCACAGAAACTTTAACAGAAATACATTAGGGGAGAGCGGGGCACAGCCTAACGCTTTTTGACTTTCGCAGTTTGTGTAAATCCACTTGGGGTTCAGAGTATTTATTTTTTCCCGCATTAATTGCACACATGTCTAGTACAATTATGTGGTTTTGTTTAATTAATACAGTGTATACTTTTTTCTTGATTTACCCCGAAAGAATGGAAGTGAAATGTGACAACATGCCCCATAGGTGGGGTACAACATAACATGTGGTGGGACACAATGTAACATGACCAAATAACAGCTTAAAATGTTACCTGATATAATCAAAAAAATATACAAACAAACTAAAATATTTTGTCAACAAAATACAATTATTAACTTTTTAAAATAAAATAATGGCATTTTTTAATCATTAAAAACATAAGCATTTTTGAGTTTGACTACAAACACATCGCTAAATACAACTATACAGCATAGTTCAAAACATAATAATTAACCATTTCTGAACATTAACTCTCAGTCATTATTCACCCTTTTCTCATGGTTTCTCAAAAGAATTCATAAAAGTTTAGAATATAATGGCATATTTCTAATAGGGGCTCATTGTAGCGCAGTGTTAACACACACCCCATATGCACAACTAGGATTTAAATCGCGGCTCGTTAGATCCGAATTAAAGAACCATCTCAACTGTTAAATAACAGATATAAGATTAAAATAATATCGTATTTGTCTTATTTTAAATAAACACAAAAAACAGAGATGAAAACTAAACTTAAGTTAGAAATTTACTTTTGCTCTGGTTAAATACATGTTCAGTAATATCTTCCAGAGATTTTTTAATTTTATGTTTCTTATTTTGTTTAAAGATCATATTTGTTCATTTAGTGCTGCCCTTCAGAAGATAATAACTACATTTCTCCCAGAAGACAAAATAAGTACAATTTACCCTTTGTGAAAAAGTTTACACCCCCCAGATCTTAATGCATCAATACTTTTTTTCTGTTTTCTAAAATTGTCTGCATTGCTTGCTTCAAGAAATATTGTGGAAAACTGATGTTGTTTAAAATAATATGCAGAGGAAAACCATCGCCTCTGTCGCCTTTGGCTTTGGCTTGCTCATTTGGGGACACTAAATATTCAACTATTACTGATCAGCTAATTTCAATTATCATAAAGTCATAATTAAGAGATAAAATGTTAAAATATGATTTTAAATGTCCTCATTATTAGAAAAAAAGTTAAAATATGATTTAAAAAGTCCGCATTATTGGATAAAAAGTCAAAAATATGACATGTTAAGTCCTTATTATGAGATCAAATGTTGAAATATGATTTTAAAAGTCCTCATTATTGGATAAAAAGTCACAAATATGACATGATAAGTCATAATTATAAGATAAAATGTTGAAAATATGATTTTAAAAGTCCCCATTGTTAGATAAAAAGTCAAAAATATGACATGTTAAGTCATAATTATAAGATACAATGTTGAAAATATGATTTTAAAAGTCCTCATTATTAGATAAAAAGTCAAAAATATGAAATGCTAAGTCATAATTATAAGATCAAATGTTGAAAATATGATTTAAAAGTCCTCATTATTGGATAAAAAGTCAAAAATATGACATGCTAAGTCATAATTATAAGATCAAATGTTGAAAATATGATTTTAAAAGTCCTTATTATTAGATAAAAAGTCAAAAATATGACATGCTAAGTCATAATTATAAAATCAAATGTTGAAAATATGATTTTAAAAGTCTGCATTATTAGATAAAAAGTCAAAAATATGACATGCTAAGTCATAATTATAAGATAAAATGTTGAAAATATGATTTTAAAAGTCCTCATTATTGGATAAAAAGTCAAAAATATGACATGTTAAATCATTGTGAGAGGAACAGTTGAAATTAGGACTTTAAAAATTCTGAGATAAATGTATTTAAAGTCAAAATTACGAGTAAAAATCTAAATTATGATTAAAAGTCCTAATTATGAGATAAAAAGCTGAAAAAGTCTAAATTATGACCAAAACACACACTAAGACATTTAAGAGATGAAATCATGCTTGATATTTTTTTAAACAATAATAATATTTACATTGTTGTTTTCATATTTTTTTTATATGCGTTTTTACATTTTGAAATCAGTTTTTACAACAGAAATTAATCAATCAAAAACTTACTTTAGCTTTTCATCTAAAACAAAATGCCTTATTAGTATTCCAAAGTATTTAGATTAAGTTGCAAAACTTGTGTATAACTAAATACATTACACAAGACTTTTTAAAGCATGTATTTTGTAACCTGTAACCTCCCCAACCCTGAGTTTAGTACAGTCACATATGAACAAAAGTTTTTTTTTCCCCATCCTTTGTCCGATAATGTTCTCACAATAACATCAAAATCTGCAGAATGATTGACTGTAAGGCTAAAAAAGATCATGTGAAACTAAATAATCGCCAGTTGCTTTTGTACATTATGAGAGGACTTGTATTATGGACATAAACAAATCTATAGCACACACACACACACACACACACACACACACACACACACGTGTATTTACCTGGTGAAGGACACAGGTGTCCATATATGCTGTCAGGATCATCTACAAATGAGAAGAAAAACCTTTTTTTTTACTCTGATCTTATAAGCGCCAGTTTCAACGCGCGTGCAAGAGAGATGCATGCGTGTGTGTCGTATTATCTGTGTAATGCATGTTCTTCACAAAGCTGCATAAGGCCGAATGCACATGTTATTCTCCACGTGCATGTGTGCAATCACACTGTAAACATTAAAGCAACAAATGTTTCTGTGTGCAAACGGAGAGGATCACACAGGCCCGAGCAGATGCAGAAGCGTAACGGAATACACGCGAGCGTTGAGCTTTAGTGGGGCTTTATGCACCTGTGCATTAATAAACACACGATGATATGAATGCACCAACCGTACTGAAGGCGATGGTGATCAGTGATGCTCGATGTCCGCGAGCGCGCGTGTTATTGTGGCAAACGGCCTGGAACGACGGTCGCTTTGCGCTCTGATTCGCTCATTTCTTCGGATTCTGCACCGACTGTCTCTCTCCGTCCGCCATTTCCACCCGGAGCTTCAGCCGTCACATCACCGACGACACACGAGCGCACCGGGATATCTAACGACAGAACGCACCGCGCGCAAAAACACGCGCTACTTACGCGTATGTTACACTCAAACGTAAAATCTGATTTTTACAACAGACGGCGCGAGGCTGCAGACATATAATGTCAGGAACGTTCATCGGATCTGATGCTGATTGGCTCGAGGCTGCGGGATGCAGACCAATCAGAGCAGACGTAGGTTTCTCCTAGCAACAGCTGGTGAGATGGGAAGACAGCATCCACAGAGGAATCCGCTTATGTGGACATATCAGCTGTGGAGATGTGATGGAGATCATGTTCAAATCCTGCTTCAGTTTCGTGTAATGCTTGACAAAGAGACATAACCATGGCGAACGTTCTGGCTAGGCGAACAAACACTTCTTTATTAAGTTAATGTTCGTTCAGTTATATGGTATTAACGGAGCCCCAAAAGGGACACGGTGAAGGAAAAAAAACAACATGAGATTTAGTAAAAAAAATATTTGTCAAGGCAGAGAAACTTAGTGTTCGCTCGCAAAGAGCTCAATGGTTTTGTGAAAGAACGCAAAGTTTCTCGGGGGAACGCAAAACATTTGCGTGAGAACGCAAAATACTTTTACATTTGACATAGGTATTTAAACAAACGTTTCATACATCATCCATGGAAGATTTTTTCTTTAATTTGTTACTTATAACTTATTTCAGAACGTTCAGAAATTAATTCAAAAGTAAAATTCCAATAATGTTGGACGTTTTTTTTTATGTAACATTTTTTCAGAATGTTCAGAAATTAATTCAAAAGTAAAATTCCAATAATGTTGGACGTTTTTTTTTATGTAACATTTTTTCAGAATGTTCAGAAATTAATTCAAAAGTAAAATTCCAATAATGTTGGACGTTTTTTTAATGTTAGGGCCTACTTTTTCAGAACGTTCAGAAAAACATAAAAAAGTAAAAATCCAATAAAGTTGGACGTTTTTTTTTAATGTTACTTATTTCAGAATGTTCAGAAAATATTAAAAAGTAAAATTCCAATAATGTTGGACGTTTTTTTTTTTAATGTTACTTATTTCAGAATGTTCAGAAAAACATTCAAAAGTAACGTTCCATTAATGTTTGAAGAATGATAAAATGGATTGTTCCCTTAACATTGGCATAACAAAATATGGTTTGAACGCTTTCATAACTTAATGGGAATGTTAGCGAAATGTTCTTTGGACGTATTTTTGTTAGGTGAGTGTTTTTGCATCTTGATCATTATGGTTGAGATGTCATTTTCTCTGACATGCTGTTGGCCACTAGAGGGACTCACACACACCTGATTTTATGAGGGAATTACACTTATTTGAGTCGCATGCTACAGTTCTGTGAAATTAGTGTGTTCATTTAGTGTAGAACGTGGTAATATATTTCAATGAAGCTTTTCAAGATTATGATAATAAAATAATGGAGCAACTTGGGTTGGGAGTTGTTCTAGTCTGATTATGAATAATGACCAGCAGAACTTCACAGGAAGTGGTGACAGTGGCTTAAATAGAAATAGCTTAAACACTTCTCTCTTTCTCCCAGCTGTCCATCAGAGCGAGTGAACGGAGAGGAAGAAGAGACGAGAGTAATGGCTGTGCTACAGACCTCAGATGTGATGTGCTTGTGTGTTGCTCTGCTCTGCGCTGGACTCACAACAGGTGCGTCTGAACAACAACATGACTTTCATAAAAAACAAATGGGTATTTAAAATAAATAAAAAAATCTCTGCTCTGTAGAGGACACCAGAACTGTTTATTGAGATTAAAAGACATGAATAGACAAAAACTATGGGGTTTTATTTTTCATTCACCAATCAATTTTTATGCTTCAACCTTTTTTTTATTTATCCAAACTATGTATAAAGATGATTCTCAATGTTATGAAAGATAACAGAATAATTGAATATATTTTACTTTATGCAACGCATCTATACACTGTATCTAATTTGCATATTAATGTGTTTTGGGACTGTCATGTAAAAAGACGTAATAATATTTTCATAAAAATGTCTCAAACTGTGTATGTAGTCAGAGAAATACGCTAAATAAAGTCGTCTACAGAGGCAGAACGTCTATTCTGGGTCTCTGGAGGATATTTCTGTCTCGTGGCATTTATATTTAGATGTCACTTCCGAAACTTTGGCCGCTTAGCAACAATAGTTTTATGAAATTAATTTTATAGACTGGAGCCTCGAAAGTGAGCCAAGATCCCTAAAATGCTGTTGCGTTATCAGTTAATCGTGAAAAAGTTCCGTTATAAATGTCAACAGTAAATCTCTCACTTATATCGTGTCTTGACTTTGTTTGATAAAGAGAGGTTTCACGCGCCTGCATGAACTCAGCAATGAATAAAAACTTCAACACCTCTGATCACGTTCAAGAGATCCACTGTGATTGGCTACATTACTCACCGCTGCTCAAACACGCTGTAAATAAATGCATTTGACGCTCTCCAGAGAATATTCGCCAATATTCTTACAGTAATAAATGAGGGTGCTTTTGCTTGCGTTTGAGGGTGTTTAGCACCTCTAGCCCCCCCGTAGAACCGGGCCTGGTGTAAACGCCCCCACTGCTGTGATTGGCTGACATCTGTGTGTAACGGAAGTCAGCTAGTAGTTGTTGTGCGAGTAAACCTCACTCCTCTGATCTCAAGAGATGCTCTAGCGCTGATGCTAGGAGTTGCAGCCTTTAGCCTCCTTGTTAGAGTGTCTGGCTCTCATGCGGCAGACCCGGGTTCGAGTCCCGCTTGGAGCGGGCGGATCAAACAGGACGGGTTACATTGGCATAACAAATAACTAGCAATACATGTTTAACTCTCTTTAAACTTTTAGCACATTTTTAATTTTACAATCTTCAAGGTTAACTCATTGTGAAAAGTGTTGATTATATCATTATATATTCAGATGGTGGCATGAAAGTTCCCTTTCGTTCAGTCACTCCGAGTAACATCAGTGACTGACCAATGGGGGTTTCGCCTAGAAGCCAATCGCCTTTGAGCTCTAACAAAACGAGCCAATGGCATGAAAATGATAATGCAAGCCCGTCTACCCACGTGGGTATACAGGGCGTCCCATAGCAATCTCGCATTATGTTTCTGCTTCAGAGCCGATATTACAGCCTGAGCGTGTTTACCTCTTCAAGACGAGCAGCTCCCCAGAGAGTTGGTGTGACGGTGCGTTCCAGCGAGACTCGTATTCCTGTCTGATCTGTGCAGTGATAAGCACAGCGTGCGTTTCTCCCTGGGCGCTTCAGCATTTCTGCGCAGCAAAACTCCTCACAAAAAGAGCGCAAGCGGCACGCCTTTTTCAAGATGGCTCGCCCTTGCAACGTTTCTGGGTGCGGTCGCATGGTTTCTCCGCTTGACGGGCACGGACGCTGTTTAGCATGCTTGGGCCTCGTGCATGCTGAGCGTGTGTTCGTGGCTGACTCATGTTCTCACTGCGGGAGCATAACCATCTCAGTGTTGCGGTCGAGACTCAGTGATCTCCGTAAAGGAGGGAGAGTCCCCTCTACCACACCCCAATCTGTTCCCACCCCGTGTGGGACCACTTTGGCTGGTGGTCAGGGTGATATGAGGGTGTTGGTGTGGAACAACCCGATGAATATTCCTCGGGCCACACCCCCCTCTAGCACACTGTTACCCGTGGTGCTGTAGGATGATAGCGCTGGTGTTTCCCGTCCTGGGCCCAGCGTGTCATTCGGCGCGATGATGCTATGTCGATCGCCGCTTCACAGGGCGGGCTGGATACCTCCGAAGATGATGATTCGGCTGTGTTGCCTCCTCTCGGAGCGTCAGCATTGCAGAGTCGGATCCGGAGCTGACGGCCATGCTCTTCCGGGCAGCTGAGAACCTCGGGCTTGTGTGGAACTCTCCACCATGTCCTGAGTGTTCAAGGCTGGACGATTTGTATCTGGGGACGGCCCACGCCGATGGTGCCCGCCAGCCTCCGATGCCATTCTTCCCGGAGATGCATGAGGAGGTGACGAAATCGTGGGAGTCCCCCTTGACTTTTCACGATTGCTCGTCATCGACCTCCGCCTTTACTGCCCTCAATGGTGGCGCGGTGGAAGAGTACACTGGGGTGCCCCCTGTTGAGCGGTCTGTTGTGACGCAACTGTGTCCGCAGAGTGCTTCGACGGGGTGTGGTCACCCTAAGCACCCGTCCAAGGCCTGTGGGTTTACGTCTACTTTGGTGGCGGAAACCTACAGAGCCACGGGCCAAGCCGCGTCTGCCTTGCATGCCATGGCGATACTGCAGGTCTACCAGGGTTCCTACTTATGTGGGCCCTGTCGGGGGACGGCAGGTTCTGTACCCTACCACCAAACGGTGGTGGCTACTTTTCTTCCGCTATGGCCTTGTCTATGTGACACGCCTGTGCGTTGAAGTGGAACCTCTTGTCACCTGGCCTCTTCTTCGGAAGACTCCTAGAATGCCTCGGGTTGTTACCTTCCACGAGTGGCGGAGCATTTGCCGTCTCCTCTGCCCTAGGGGTTTAGGTGGGCTTTAACGGTATAACCTATTCCGCACGTCTTCATTCCCTCTTGGGACCTCACAGCGGTGCTATTACCCTGCTGAGTGCCCTTTTTGAGCCTCTGCAGTCCTAATTTGAGTTCAGGTAAGTTCCTTTCAATGAAAGTGACACTCTTGATTGCATGGCTCCTTTCAAGTGGGTATGTGACGTGCAGGCATTGTCGGTGACATGTGTGCTGGGAATTCGAGCTGGCTAACTCTCACAATGCTTCCTGAGACCCCAGCTTGGATTGTGCCCAAGGTTCCCACCTAGGTGGTGAACCTGCAAGCGCTGCCGTTGGAGGAGGCAGACCCAGCCTTGGCGTTGCTCTGTCCAGTACGCGCCCTTTGCGCTTACGTAGGGCAGGTGCAGTGTTCAGGACCTCAGACCAGCTCTTGTCTGTTCGGTGAGCGGCAGAAGGGGAAGGCCCTCTCCTAGCGAGGTTCCCACTGGATAGTGGGTGCTTTTGTTCTGGCTTACCAGGTTCATGGCTTGCCATGCCCCCTTGGGGTGAGAGCACTCCTTGGAGTGTTGCCTCCTCTTGGGCTTAGCGCATGGCGCCTCGCTGTCAGTCTTTTTAGAGCTGTAGGCTGGGCGACACCTATCTCATTCGCCAGGTTCTATAACCTCTGAGTGGGGCCTGTGTCCGCTCGTGTACTCGCCCCAAGTGGCCAGTAACTGGACAGGCTCAGGTGTCTTCGCTTGCTGCGGCATTCCACTCAGGTGAGCTTCTCAGTAGACCCTGAGCTCCTCCAGCACTTATGATGTCGACGCCAGAGTGTTGCCATGCAGTCAGCTTTCGCGTTCGGCTAGGTGCCGCCGTGTGCTTGGTTCCCCCGTTGGGTAACCCCCACATGTGTATTTCCACGGTAAGTCTCTTCGAGCATGTGTCTTCCCTTGGGAAGCCACCTTGCCACGCCTGGGGTTTAAAATGTTTTCCACCTTCGGCTGGATACCCCGGTCACTCCATATGCAGTTCCTTGTAAAGGTCATATGTGTATTTGTTAAGCCCCCCCCCCCCCTTAAGGTAGGCATTGTGTTGCATTTCTCCACGTGGGATATGCTTCCCAGTGTACCTTGGTATTCCTGTGTAGTGCGGTCCACTGGAAGACAGCCGAGTGGCGGGATTGAATTGGGACCCCCATTCGTCAGTCACTGACGTTACTCGGAGTGACTGAACGAAAGGGAACGTCTCGGTTACGTATGTAACCCTCGTTCCCTGAGAGAGGGAACGGAGACGTAACGTCCCTCAGCCACTTCAGCTGTACCTCACATCCAGGTGGATGCTGCACATTGGTGGTGGTTGAGGATTCCCCCTTCTATATGTAAATGCTTTGAGTGCCTAGAAAAGCGCTATATAAATGTAACAAATTATTATAATTAATTAATTACCTCTGGAACGGCCGGCCGCTCAGGCATCGGCTCTTCAGCAGAAACATGATGCGAGATTGCTATGCGACGCCCTTTATACCCATGTGGGTAGGCGGGCTTGCATTATGCAAATTCCGTAGACCCATGGCATTTTCATGCCATTGGCTCGTTTTTTTAGAGCTCAAAGGCGATTGGCTTCAAGGCGAAACCCCCATTCGTCAGTCACTGACGTTACGTCTCTGTTCCCTCTCTCAGGGAACGAGGGTTACATACGTAACCGAGACGGTTGCAGTGATGATCATTGTAGCCGATCACACACATGTTGAGCTCATGAATGCAGTGATCTTGTCATTGTAACTCGGTTTCTGCTCTCTCATGAATGCTTTCTTCATAACTATCAGTGCAAACACAACTCACAAGCGATTGTGAGTGTTCTTTGATCGCTTTTTAAATATAATTTAATCACAGTTTAAATAACAGATTATTTCCATCTACTAAGGGAAACAATGTGAAGTTGACTGGTTTGATTTACTGACACAGACAAAGAACATCTGACTGTAGATGAATCATATCAGAAATCACTGGTCTCAGATCAGGCGTTAGAATTAATTAGACATTACTGTCAAGTCCATATCGTAAAAAGTCTGTTTGCAAAGCCTGCGTCAAATTACGACTGATTTACCAGAGAATCCACAGAGCACTGTACCACATACCGAACATAATGTTGAAAATAAATAAGCACATTCCTAGCATTAGGATCCTTTGGAAGGTGATGTTAGTTTTAGTCTGTTCGTCTCTCCTCGTCATCTCACTAACACTCCAGTGGGCGGGGCCAAAGTTGCGGTTTTTCACCTGTCATAGATAGGCACATCCCACGAGTCGTTCTCTGGGCTTGATTACAATAAAAACTTTTCAATTAAAAACTGTGTTTTTGTGTTGGTTTAGGCTGCACTGAAGAGTTTCCATACGTCAGCTGTTCTCCAGGAGAGTCTGTGCTGCTGCGCTGCCGGGATGAAAACTCACGGGATAAACACGTCCAGTGGTGGAACACAGATGTTGAAGAATTCCAAAACTCAGTGGACATCATTAAGGACCAGCGATATAAAGGCCGAGTTCAGATTCACAGGAATCTCTCACTGTCCATCACTCATCTGACTGTAGGCGACTCAGGGTCGTATTGGTGTAATTCCGCAGAGCGTGTTCGTCTAATCATTGAAGGTGAGAAATGCTTGTTTTATTGGTGGTCTAGTGGGTTAAACCAGTGAACTGATATGCAGAAGGTTGCTGGTTCGATCCCAGCGGTCACCACCAGTGCCTACACCCTGTAATACGGGTCCCGTAAGTCCCTTTGGATAAAAGCGTCTGCCAAATGCGTTAATGTAAATGTACATTTTAATAATAATACATGCAGACCAACCATAACCACATGAACACATGATTGAGAGCATTTCATTGGACATGACACCAACTTGGCAACTTGAAAATCATGTGAGACTCTTTGACCTACAGTCATTTTATTAAGTTTGACCAACAAACGTTGAGTGTTGTAATGTCAGATGTCCTGATAATCAGATATGATTTGTGTTTGCAGGTTGTTCTATATCAGGGACTGAAACATCAGCGGCGATCAGCAGATATTCAGGGGAATCCGTGTTTCTGTCCTGTTCGGTCGAATGCAGCGGTCGTCATCATCCAGATGCGTTCAGATGGAAGTTACCAAACGTCAGAGAAATAAACCAGACGACTAACTCAAGTCGACTCTCTCAGGGCAGATTTCACATGTTTGATATACAGTCAGGAAATGTCTCTCTGTTGATTTCTAACCTGACGGAGAAAGATGAAGGACTGTATGTATGCTGGATTAATGAGAATCAACACAAGAGCTTCAGTCTCACCGTTAAAGGTAAAGAAATTATGAATTCTCAAGCGATTCTGTGTGAAATAAGATGCTGCACTTTCACTGCATTGTCTTTTTTTGGATTCAGAAGGAAATTTTGAGCTCTAAAATGTTTTTCATAGTACTATTTTAAGTCAGAAGAGGTCATTCCTCATAATTTGACCCAATTAAAGTTCACAATCCCAGCTAATCCACCCCCCGTCCAATCTCTTCATGGCCACAGTTGTGTAAATCAAGCTCTAGGCCTGCAGACGCTTCTACACACATCAGTGAGAGAATGGGCCGCTCAGAGAACTCAAGCGTGGGGCCGTGATCGGTGGACACCTGTGCAATAAGTCCAAATACTATACTAAATATTCCACGCTCAACTGTTAGTGGTTTTATAACAAAGTGGAAGCGATTGGGAACAACAGCAACTCAGCCACGAAGTGAAATCACAGAGCGGGGTCAGCACATGCTGAGGGTCACAGAAGTCGCCAACTTTCAGCAGAGTCAAGAGCTCCAGAACTCCAAACTTCTGTGGCCTTCAGATAAGCTCAAGAACAGTGTGTAGAGCTTCAGGAAATGGGTTTCCGTGGCCGAGCAGCTCATCCAAGCCTTACATCACCAAGTGCAATGCAAGGTGTGGGTAAAGCACACCACCACTGGACTCTAGAGCAGTCTAAACTACACACAATGCACCACAATAACGAGTTTACAACCGATGTATGCTCGACGGCTAGAGAATACCCATAATGCACTGTGAGAGTCGCGCCATGCATTGAATGAATCCCCGCGTTTCGCCAGGAGATGGCATCGACCCACACACTTTTTAAGACCAATGATAATGGACCCACTCACTTTTATCATCTCTAATTGAGCACATGTCTGTTTACACACCCTGAGAAACACTGATTAACGCGTTAGAAGCTTTATTTCCACTTTTCTAATATTTTCTTCATTTTCATTGAAAATAAACACCTTTCCGATCTGATATGTGATGGGGAAAAGGATCAGAGCGAGTTCGGCAAAAGGCGGATTCGAACCGCGGGTCGATTTGCGTAAAAATTTGACACCATCCTTCAAAATCGCTCTCTGTTTTTATTCTTCTGACAGTCCTGCAAAGAAAAGTATCCATACATGAAGGTTTCAAAGCGATGCCATTGAAGAACCACTTTGGGTTCCCCAAAAGAACGTTTTGGTGAAAAGTACCTAAACAAAGTTTATTTAAATAATCTAAAGAACCTTGTAAAGATTCCATGGAACCATTAAGCTTTACTTTTAATGCTGCGTTCACACCAAACGAAAATAGAGCGTCTGGCGCGAGTGATTTCAATGTTAAGTCAATGGAAAGGCTCGTCGACGCGCGTCTGGAGGTCCTGCGGCGCGATGGACGCGATTCCGCCTCATTCACACGTCCAGTTCACGCAAATGACGTGAATTGGATGCGAATTGAGTGTCTTGCGCGATATGCGCGTTATGCGCGAGTGATGCTTTTTGTGCATTCACGTGTTTGAAGCGAATTCGCGTCTGACGCACGAGTTGAAAAATTTGAACTTTGCGTTAATTCGCACCACGTTAACCAATCACGAGCCTGCTCGCTGCGGTCACATGGTAAAGTGACGTGATGAGAAACCTTGCATAATTTAAAAAAACTACTATTGTGTCACAAAATGTAGTTTTAAGACTTTTTCAGGTGAGAATGTAGTTGTTTAAAGCTCAAATCTGTGTATAATTCCTCTTGTGCTGATCTAACGGCCGATCTTTGCTCTCATGAATCATTTGTTGCCTGCCAAATCGTTTTGACTGAGGGCAAAAAGAAGTTTCAGCAGCTTAGCGCACGTTGCCCGGAAAGGTCATGCCTCTTACCATAACGGGGAGGTGAACGCGCTCAAACTACAGTCCCTGAAGACCAAACAATGGTGATTTGACTCCGGGATGAAAATAACTGCGTCTCGACGACATGGCGACAAACACACTCTATAAACGCAACCGAACGCAACACTTCCTCTTCTCCACGAGGGAGAGCAACAAGACCACGCCCCCTTTTCGCATATTCTTGGGGGCGGAGGTTAGTCGACAATCTGTTCTACTGACGTCATTAAAGCAGGAAGTACAGGGATGTAGTCCAAACCGGCCGTTCGCTGTAGGCTTTGAAAGGGAACTTCTGGTAAATAAAATATCTCGCTTGGCATTGAACTTTGAGCGTTATAATTTTACAGGTATTATATATGCTCTAACAGCAACATTACACACTAACTAAAGTTTGAAAAATGGGATCACGAAGAACAGGACCTTTAAAATATACATGCAGTGAAGATAATGTAGGAGCTGCCTGGACCATATTTGTGTGGCTATTAATGTTTAATAAATACAACCCCAAATCAGAAAAAGTTGGGACAGTATGGAAAACGCAAATAAAAAAAAAGAAGTGATTTCTAAATTTACTTTGACTTGTATTTCATTGCAGACAATATGAACACAAAATATTTCATGTTTTGTCTGGTCAACTTCATGTCATTTGTAAATATGCATCCTCTCCTGTCATTCAGACCTGCAACATATTTCAAAAAAAGTTGGGACAGTAAAGCATTTACCACTTTGTAATGTTGCCATTCCTTTTCACAACACTTAAAAGACATTTAGGGACTGAAGACACCAAGTGATGAAGTGTTTCAGGTGTAATTTTGTCCCATTCTTCCTGCAAACAAGTCTTAAGGTGGGCAACAGTACGGGGTCTTCGTTGCCACACATTCTCTATTGGAGACAGGTCGGGACTGCAGGCAGGCCGGTCAAGTACCCGTACCCTCTTCCTCCGCAGCCAGGACTTTGTAATGTGTGCAGAATGTGGTTTTGCATTGTCTTGTTGAAATATGCATGGACGTTCCTGGAAAAGATGTCTTCTTGAAGGCAGCATATTATGCTCCAAAATCTCTATGTACTTTTCAGCATTAATGGTGCCTTCACAGAAGTGCAAGTTACCTTTGCCAAGGGCACTGACACAACCCCATACCATGACAGACCCTGGCTTTTGGACTTGTTGCTGGTAACAGTCTGGATGATCCTTTTCTTCTTCGGTCCGGAGCACATGGCGTCCATTCCTCCCAAAAAATACCTCAAATACTGATTCATCTGACCACAGTACACGTTTCCACTGTGTGATGGTCCATCCCAGATGCCTCCCAGAGAAGTCGACGCGCTTCTGGACACTGTTAACATAGGGCTTCCTTTTGGCACAGTACAGTTTTAACTGGCATTTGTGGATGTAACTACGTATTGTGGTACTTGACAAAGGTTTGCCAAAGTAGTCCTGAGCCCATGTGGTGATATCGCTTATACAGGGAGTGCAGAATTATTAGGCACGTTGATTTTCTGATCATATTTTTTTTCCAGGCACATTTGACCAATTCCAAACCACAGTAATCCTAATAACTACTATTGATTTAGTATTTAATAATGTATAAGTGATATATAATTGTTCATGAAGGCTGGAAATGAAAATCACCTTATATTCAGGTGTGCAGAATTATTAGGCATGTTTTCTTTTACAGATAAATTGAGCCAAAAAAGAGATTTAACTCAGACTGAAAAGTCAAAAAGTATCAAATGCCCATGAGAAGGATGCAATACTAATGCAATACTAGACATTGCAGTTAAGGCATGACCATTGGACAGTGAAATGCTCGTTGGGTCAGCAGGATCTGACAAAAACAGGTGGTGAAGAAAAGACACCTGTTAACCGCAAAAGAATTAAGAATTAAGGTGAAGAATTAAGGGTGAAACCATCAGGAACCCTTTAGTCTCCAGCGCCACCATTTTCCAGAGCTGCAACCTACCTGGAGTCTCCAGAAGTGCAGGTGTCAGGATCTCAGAGACTTCAGTTAGGTAAAGAATCCTAAAAAATGACCCTCACTAGATAAGAATCACAAGCTGAAGTGTTGTAAAATACATGAAGAAGGTTTTTTTATAGGCTTTATGGACAGATAGGTTGAGAGTGACTCTTGAAGGACCAGCTCCTCATCCTCTAGTACCACTGTTTGAAGAATTCATCTTCCAGAATCTGGCAGTACGTTTTGGGAGTTCATTTTTAGTCCATCTCTGCAAAACGGACTTCAGGATGGACTAAAATGAACTCCCAAAACGTACTGCCAGATTCTGGAAGATGAATTCTTCAAACAGTGGTACTAGAGGATGAGGAGCTGGTCCTTCAAGAGTCATTCTCAACCTATAAAACCTATAAAAAAGCAGGCTTCATGTATTTTTACAACACTTCAGCTTATGATTCTTATCTAGTGAGGGTCATTTTTTAGGATTCTTTACCTAACTGAAGTCTCTGAGATCCTGACACCTGCACTTCTGGAGACTCCAGGTAGGTTGCAGCTCTGGAAAATGGTGGCGCTGGAGACTAAAGGGTTCCTGATGGTTTCACCCTTAATTCTTCACCTTAATTCTTCATTCTTTTGCAGTTAACAGGTGTCTTTTCTTCACCACCTGTTTTTGTCTGACCCTGCTGACCCAACGAGCATTTCACTGTCCAATGGTCATGCCTTAACTGCAATGTCTAGTATTGCATTAGTATTGCATCCTTCTCATGGGCATTTAATACTTTTTGACTTTTCAGTCTGAGTTAAATCTCTTTTTTGGCTCAATTTATCTGTAAAAGAAAACATGCCTAATAATTCTGCACACCTGAATATAAGGTGATTTTCATTTCCAGCCTTCATGAACAATTATATATCACTTATACATTATTAAATACTAAATCAATAGTAGTTATTAGGATTACTGTGGTTTGGAATTGGTCAAATGTGCCTGGAAAAAAAATATGATCAGAAAATCAACGTGCCTAATAATTCTGCACTCCCTGTAGATGAATGACGATTCTTAATGCAGTGCCGCCTGAGGGATCGGAGATCACGGTTGTTCAGCTTAGGCTTGCGCCCTTGTCCTTTACGCACTGAAATTCCTCCAGATTCCTTGAATATTTTAATTATGTTATGCACTGTTGAATGTGAAATATCCAAATCTCTTCCTATCTTTCTTTGAGGAACATTGTTTTTAAACATTTCAATAATTTTCTCACGTATTTGTTGGCAAACTGGCGATCCTCGGCCCATCTTTGCTCCTAAAGGATTAGACCTTTCTTGGATGCTGCTTTTGTACCAAATCATAATTACAATCACCTGTTGACATCACCTGTTTCAAATCACATCATTATTTAACCATTTTACCTCATTACTAGCCCTAAATTGCTCCTGTCCCAACTTTTTTTGAAATGTGTTGCAGGTCTGAATGACAGGAAAGGATGCATATTTACAAATGACATGAAGTTGACCAGACAAAACATGAAATATTTTGTGTTCATATTGTCTGCAATGAAATACAAGTCAAAGTAAATTTAGAAATCACTTCTTTTTTATTTATTTGCGTTTTCCATACTGTCCCAACTTTTTCTGATTTGGGGTTGTATTTTTAATGAACATGAAAAGAGGCAGAGTGGTGTTTTATGACATATTTCTCCTGGAGCGCCTTGAATGTGCGTCTATTTCGCTTCAAAGGCTCGATTTATACACCAAACGCGAACAGAACGTCAAAATCGCGTCTACCATGTCTAGTTGGACGCTTGAACATTTTGAATCCATTCGTGTGTCCACAGCGAATTGGACGCGTGATTGGATTCAAAATGTTCAAGCGTCCAACTAGACGCTGTAGACGCGATTTTGACGCTCTATTCGCGTTTGGTGTGAACGCAGCATAAGAGTGTAACACAAATGTCGTATGTTCTGACAGGATGCACACTATCAGAGACTGAGAGGAAAACTAAAACAAAGTACCCAGGTGATTCTGCACTTCTGTCCTGCTCATGCAAAGACCCCAAAACCAAACCTGAGGGCTTCAGGTGGACCCGTTTAGACTCCAACGGGGCCGAGGTGTTGGATGAAACTTTACATAACAGAGACAGACTCCACACGTTTCATAAGACAACGCCATCAAATCTCTCTCTGCTGATATCCAATCTGACTGAAGATGACCAGGGGACTTACAGATGCACTGTTAATAACAAATCATCTACGTTTACCAGCCTCGCAGTTAAAGGTAAAGCACATTCTACATCCTACGTGTTTGCTTTATACGAAAATAGCCCCTCGAAAACTATCTGGGAAATGTTTCGCATTCCCCAGAGTATCTGTGAACTTTTGAGTTCTCTGCGACCCGAGTGCAGAACGAGAGAAGTTTCTCGAGAGAATGCAAAGCAATCGATCTACATTCTAAAACCTTAAACTATGATGTACAAATGACGTTAGGGCTGCACAATATATAGTTTTAGCACGGATATCGCGATGTGCGCATCTGTGATAGTCACATGGCAGGACGTGCAATGTCAAATATAGAGATCGTAGTTCATCCGTGATCTGCAATAAGGTCAGCCACAAAAATGCTGTTAGTAAATCTGGGCCATAGTGTGAAAGTTTATAATTTGCATGTGTTTTTAAGTCCTGTCAGTTTAAACCAGGGGTGTCCAATCCTGCTCCTGGAGGGCCACTGTCCTGCAGAGTTTAGCTTCAACCCCAATTAAACACACCTGAAGCAGCTAATCAAGGTCTTACTAGGCATACTAGAGACCATAGATATACATAATATCGCGCTGCTGGCCAATGGAGGTCAATGTTGCCACAGTTACTTTGAAAAAGTAACTTAGTTACTTTACAGATTACTTGATTTTAAAAGTAACTAAGTTACTTTACAGATTACTTGATTTTAAAAGTAACTAAGTTAGATTACAAGTTACTTTATTAGTTACATTCATCAGTTGCCGACAACACCTCTGCAGCCTCAACATAAAAATGACAACCGTTTTTGCCAACACTTTATTGGAAAGTGTATTTTTAACAGTAACGTCAACAATGTATCTCCTGAAATTGTATCTCCAAAAAAAATCTTTTGACTAATTTTATAAAATCTAAACATGTTAATGAAAAGGTACAAATTACTTTGTGTTCTTATTAAATATATTTATGAAAAACAATTTATATTTAATTTTTAATTTATATTTATATATGAATGTAAATAATTATATGGGCCTACTACACAAATAATATAAAATTACAAGATTTATATTTTATTGTAAACGTAATGTGCAGCTCTGTGAAGGGACAACAAATATATGATCGATACGTGAGAACAATATATTTTTTAATAATCTTTAAGTGCACAAAACTATGAAAATATATGAAACGCTTCAAAACAGAGCGGCAACAAAGCGCTTAAGCGCATCCCGGGTGCAGAATGATGCGCTTAAAGCGACATGGAATCAGTGTGTGCAGTGCAGCGCGAGTGCACATTGAAAAGTTCACGGCATAAAGAGAAGATGAGCGTTGAGCCCACAAATCGTAGTCTACTATGTAGCCTATATCGGTCCAAACATTCACTGATTATTTGTTTCTTCACAGTTTTAAATTCCGGTTATTGTGCGTGTGATGCTAATTAATAGTCCTTGTGTTGTCACCTGGGTAGCGAGCACAACATCGTTCAGAATCGTTCTGAATGACAGGAGAGGATGCATATTTACAAATGACATGAAGTTGACCAGACAAAACATGAAATATTTTGTGTTCATATTGTCTGCAATGAAATACAAGTCAAAGTAAATTTAGAAATCACTTCTTTTTTCTTTCTTTTTTTTTGCGTTTTCCATACTGTCCCAACTTTTTCTGATTTGGGGTTGTAGATTGTACACACAAATATTCAGTGAATTTTTGCCGATTTCCCATTAATTTCCTATGGCCGAAGACAATGAACGCTACTTTTTTTTTTTTACGACCAATTAGCATGCTCGAATCATGACCCCAATTTTTTTTGTGTGTTTACATACCTAATGCAAGAAAAGTCACCAAGTTTCATATCATTCCGATGAAGCTGTGATTTTTTACATTTCAAAACAGAAACTTTTCCGGTCAGAAATAACCGAAGAGCACCAGAGGGTTAAATAACCATAACTTGCTCAATTTTCTACCGATTTTCAAATCAAACTGTTTGGTTTGTTATAAACGTCAGAGATGTAGTTATGACACTGCAAACTTATGAAAAATTATTCATAATTTGTTCAAGCATACAGAATTATATCCACGTTTGTAAGAAACCAAACCATTTGTAAATCCATCCAGATTTCAGCGAGATAAGAGTATTTTTGTTCAGATCACTCGCCTTACATCAGGAGCCACAGAGCCCTGCCTGTGACAAGATGGCCGCCGCTGATGACGTTAGAGACTCCGCCGTAAGACATTGAGCCTTTATTATGTATATCTATGTGCTAGAGACCTCCAGCAGGTGTGTGGAGGCAAGCAAGAGCTAAACTCTGCAGGACAGTGGCCCTCCAGGACCGAGTTTGGACACCCCTGGTTTAAACAAACGAAAGAAGAATGAAACTTGCGCACTGTATTTTGAGCACACACACAGAGCTGTGTGTGCGTGGCTTACCTGGGGAACACATGGCACCAGGTGCACTATGGGAAGAAGGCGTGGCGGCGGAGGCAGTGATGCTTTGGGCAATGTTCTGCTGGGAAACCTTGGGTCCTCCATCCATGTGGATGTTACTTTGACACGTCCCACCTATCTAAGCATTGTTGAGACCATGTCCAGCCTTTCATGGAAACGGTGGACGGTGAAATTCCCTGGTGGCTGTGGCTCTTTCAGCAGATAATGCGCCGCCACAAAGCACAAATGCTTCAGGAATGGTTTGAGGAGCACAACAACGCGTTTGAGTCCAAATTCCCCAGATCTCAATCCAGTCGAGCATCTGTGGGATGAGCGGAACTAACAAGGCCCCGCCTCACAACTTACAGGACTTGGTGCCAGATACCACAGCACACCTTCAGGGGTTTAGTGGAGTCTAGGCCTCGACAGGGGACGGGGTTATAATGTTATGCCTGATCCGTATATATCGGGTTTTTTTACTGTTGGATTTTAGGCATTTATTTTGGTACATCCAAGTCAAACAATTACTTGTGTTATTCAGAGATTATATTTAGGTCAGGGTCGTGCACCTCTCGCCCCTGTCGATGGCACACTTTGTAGAATATACACTCACCTAAAGGATTATTAGGAACACCTGTTCAATTTCTCATTAATGCAATTATCTAATCAACCAATCACATGGCAGTTGCTTCAATGCATTTAGGGGTGTGGTCCTGGTCAAGACAACCTCCTGAACTCCAAACTGAATGTCGGAATGGGAAAGAAAGGTGATTTAAGCAATTTTGAGCGTGGCATGGTTGTTGGTGCCAGACGGGCCGGTCTGAGTATTTCTCAATTACTGGGATTTTCACGCACAACCATTTCTAGGGTTTACAAAGAATGGAGTGAAAAGGGAAAAACATCCAGTATGCGGCAGTCCTGTGGGAGAAAATGCCTTGTTGATGCTAGAGGTCAGAGGAGAATGGGCCGACTGATTCAAGCTGATAGAAGAGCAACTTTGACTGAAATAACCACTCGTTGCAACCGAGGTCTGCAGCAAAGCATTTGTGAAGCCACAACACGCACAACCTTGAGGCGGATGGGCTACAACAGCAGAAGACCCCACCGGGTACCACTCATCTCCACTACAAATAGGAAAAAGAGGCTACAATTTGCACAAGCTCACCAAAATTGGACAGTTGAAGACTGGAAAAATGTTGCCTGGTCTGATGAGTCTGGATTTCTGTTGAGACATTCAGATGGTAGAGTCAGAATTTGGCGTAAACAGAATGAGAACATGGATCCATCATGCCTTGTTACCACTGTGCAGGCTGGTGGTGGTGGTGTAATGGTGTGGGGGATGTTTTCTTGGCACACTTTAGGCCCCTTAGTGCCAATTGGGCATCGTTTAAATGCCACGGCCTACCTGAGCATTGTTTCTGACCATGTCCATCCCTTTATGAGCACCATGTCCCCATCTGATGGCTACTTCCAGCTGGATAATGCACCGTCACAAAGCTCCAATCATTTCAAATTGGTTTCTTGAACATGACAATGAGTTCACTGAACTAAAATGGCCGCCACAGTCACCAGATCTCAACCCAATAGAGCATCTTTGGGATGTGGTGGAACGGGAGCTTCGTTCCCTGGATGTGCATCCCACAAATCTCCATCAACTGCAAGATGCTCTCCTATCAATATGGGCCGACATTTCTAAAGAATGCTTTCAGCACCTTGTTGAATCAATGCCACGTAGAATTAAGGCAGTTCTGAAGGCGAAAGGGGGTAAAACACAGTATTAGTGTGTGTTCCTAATAATCCTTTAGGTGAGTGTATACAAAGGCCTAATTTCATATAATAACCCATAAACTGTTACAGAATGTATAAATTACTTTTGATATAATTCTTATTACTATTTATATATCTTTTAAAGTGTCATAATGTAAAATACAAAAAATATTATTTTGACAATTTAGTAGAATAATTTACTAACTGATAACAGAAAAATCTGAATCCCATTAAGATATTTTTTTATGGCTTAAGACAAGCATATCAATATTTAATTGTTCATGTTTTAATTGAAGATATGTCAGAATAAAAAAACCAATAGATTTTGTCATAATAGAATTCACTCAATTAACCAATAGGTTTTAATGAAAGTGAAGATGCCTGAAATGTACATCTAGTTCATGAAAATATTAAGTAATAGCCCCGTTAATTACAATAAGTATTGCGTTTAAAAACAGTAAAAACATGCCACTTGGGGCCTTCTGTACCAAATATAGCTGGGTCATCTTACCCCAAGAGTCTTGATCTTTTTACTTCAAAATAAACACTATAACATTTACTCCACAAAGCCAAAAACATTGTGTCCACAAATCCCTCATTAACAAATTGACACAAAAACTTTGATATTCAACATAATATATGTCATATATCACTATTTTCTACTGTTAAAAACTGTTTTGACTGACTAGTAAGAGTAAGATGGATAATTTGTATGGACAAGCACCCAATCCTCGCCCCCAATGCCCCTTTTTTTGGTTTGGGCCACTGCCCCTCAAAATGTCTGTGCACGGCCCTGATTTAGGTTGTGTGGTTATGTATTATCGTGATATTATGCACACTAATGTGTTTGGGTTTGTGTCTTATCTTGGGTTGTCTGGTCATCCTGCAGGCTGTGTTTTATCCGGACATCACATCACCGAGATTTCACATGCAGGAGAATCCGTGACGCTTCCATGCTCCTGCGAAGATCCAAAAACCAAACCAAAACACGTTGAATGGAAGCGTGCGGCTTTAAATGAGAGCCTGGTCACGGGACGATTCCAGATCCCTAGAGATCCTCCTCACAATCTCTCCTTACGGATCTCAAACCTGACCGAGGCCGACGGAGGATTATATGTGTGTACGGTCAACGGAAACCAGTCCAGACGCATAAATCTCAGTGTGACAGGTAAGACTCGTCAGAAACTTTATCTGTGTGAGGGTGAAGATTTTAACTTAGGGGCCATAAAAAGGGGAGTGGAACACTTTTGACATTATTTTTTACGAATCAATGAGTGAGCGTTATTGTAAGTGTGACATTAATCTGCAGATTCCAGCAGAAATCCTCTCACATACACTCTGGTGTTTCTGATCTGTCTGATGCTGCTGCTCGTGACCGGATTCATCTACTGGAGATTTACACGAGGTATGAACACACAAAACCAGCTCAACACTGTGGGAATCACGACCTGTGCTCTGGTACAGGGGGTTTGGTCTTTTAGATCAGCGTTTCTCAACTGGTGTCTCCGAGTCTGTACTGTAGTCAAAGAAACAACAACAACAAAACTTAAATCTAAATGTTTTTCTGAAGAGAGACTTTTATTTTGAAATCTGATACGGAAAGTGACTTAAACTGCAGTTCATGGAGTGACCACTAGAGACAGACTCCAGAAGGAGCAGAATCTCATTGAGCTCATGTTAAAATGCCCAACTTTACAGCAGAAGAACACATGTTTACTGTTGCTTTTGGTCTATTCGGCTAATTTTGCCCTTCATGACGACTGTGAGGGGGGTGAATTATTTTATAACTCATTCGTTTACATTATATAACGCCTTAAAGTTCTGCATAATTAAGGGCGTGGCCACTTTGAGTGACAGGTGGATTGCCGTTTGTCTGCTGTCTGTTAGTCGGTATGGCAGTGTTAATTTCGCTGACGAAGAATTTTCGTCAACGACATTTTTTCACTGACGAAAACGAGACGAACTAAATAAAAACTAGTGTTGGATGACAAAAAGTACGACGAAAATCAACTGTCCTTTTTGTCAACAAATAAAAACGAGACCAAATGTGAGGGAGGGTGGATTAGGGAAGAGATGCAGTCAGAACTGATGTCCTGTGTAACAGATGCTGATCTAACCTCTGGAAAACACACGGCTCACACACCCCCAATCCAGCTCCAGAACGTCTCACAATCAATAACACACATTTATGCCAGACCAGTGTATAAGAACTAATGCTGATGAATAATGACAATGTTTACTTTACCATGTTTATATAGTAATATGTTTTAGATGGTTGTATCAATGCATATTTTATCTCCTGAACTTGAATGAGCTCCTACAACTGCAATAGTAAGGTGCATTTCAAAATAAGAGTCCCGGTGTATTTCGAGCTTGTTTATAATTAAAAGTCATGCATTATATATTCGTTTTTGGTTACACAATAAACTGTATTTAATTTAATTCCCATTTAATTCATAGTCAGGAGGAAAGACCAGTATTTGACACATATTCAATAAAGTATCAAAGTATCAGGGTTATAATAGTTTACTAAAACAATTAAAAAAACTTCATTACTTGAAATTAAATAAATAAACAACCTTATTTGAAGCTTTAGCTTAACCTGATATGGCCTACTGACTAAAACAGAAATACGAAGTTATAAAAACTATATAGATGTTTTTAAAAAACAAACAAAAAAGTGAATTGAGCTCTTTCGTGTATTTTTAATGTCAAAAACAAAATGATGTCAAAATGTCAGTTGCTTATGTAATGCTTAAATGCTTAATGTGTTACAATTTAACTAAACTCATTAGATTTTAGGAGACTAAAACTAAAAACAATTCAGGCGACTAAAATATGACTAAAACTAAATGGCATTTTAGTCAAAAGACTAGGACTAAATCAAAATATGCTGTCAAAATGAACACTGCTTCGAAGAGATCGTGTTGCAGATGCTCGTCATTTGTCCGATTTATAGTACAAGGCAAATCAAGCATTTTCTTCCTTGTGCACTCCCACTGTATTCCAATATATTCTTTACTCCACTTCCTATTAGTCCTCGACTCTAAACTAGAAGTGTTTAACTGAAGTCATTATAATCTTACAGGCAAGACGGGCAGGAGAAGAAGCCGAGTGACCCACAGTCCAGATCATCAGGTGACCGAACTCTTCAAAATCAGATCATGTGATAATTCATAAATCAAATGCAAATAACATGACGTTTGTGTGTCTAAACTGTGTGTTTGTAGGATGATGTGACGTACTCCACTGTAATGCAGATTAACAGAGGAAACCCTGCAGAACACCAGCAGCAGCAGGTACTCAAACACCGGAGGTTTACTTCATCTGCACTTTATCAGGGTATTCATTTTACTATTGATTATTGTAAATTAATGTCATATTGAGCTCATGACTGTCAGTTATTTGTAAATTCCGACTTAATTTCTCGCAATTCCGACTTAATTTCTCGCAATTCCGACTTAATTTCTCGCAATTCCGACTTTATTTCTTACAATTCCGACTTTCTTTCTTGCAATTCCGACTTTCTTTCTCGCAATTCCAACTTCATTTCTCGCAATTCCAACTTCATTTCTTACAATTCCGACTTTCTTTCTCGCAATTCCGACTTTCTTTCTCGCAATTCCGACTTTCTTTCTCGCAATTCCGACTTTCTTTCTCGCAATTCCAACTTCATTTCTCGCAATTCCAACTTAATTTCTCGCACAATTCCGACTTCATTTCTTACAATTCCGACTTTATTTCTCACAATTCCGACTTCATTTCTCGCAATTCCGACTTTATTTCTTACAATTCCGACAATTCCGACTTTATTTCTTACAATTTCGACTTTATTTCTTGCAATTCCGACTTCATTTCTCGCAATTCAGACTTCATTTCTCGCAATTCCGACTTTATTTCTTACAATTCCGACAATTCCGACTTTATTTCTTACAATTTCGACTTTATTTCTTGCAATTCCGACTTCATTTCTCGCAATTCAGACTTCATTTCTTGCAATTCCGACTTTATTTCTTACAATTACAACTTTATTTCGTATTATTCTGACTTTATATCTCGCAATTCCAACTTTATTTCATATTATTCCGACTTTATTTCTTGCAATTCCGACTTTATATCTCAAAATTCTGACTTTATTTCTCGCAATTCTGACTTTATATCTCGCAATTCCGACTTTATCGCAATTCTGACTACATATCTCACAATTCCGACTTTATTTCTCGCAATTTTGACTTTATTTCTCGCAATTCTGACTTCATATCTTGCAATTCTGACTTTATTTCTTACTATTCCGACTTTATTTCTCACAATTACGACTTCATTTCTTGCAATTCTGACTTTATTTCTCGCAATTCCTACTTTATCGCAATTCTGACTTCATATCTTGCAATTCTGACTTTATTTCTCACAATTCCGACTTTATATCTCGCAATTCCGACTTTATTTTGTACAATTCCAACTTTATTTCATACAATTCCGACTTCATTTCTCGTAATTCCGACTTCATTTCTCGCAATTCCAACTTCATTTCTCGCAATTCCAACTTCATTTCTTACAATTCCGACTTTCTTTCTCGCAATTCCGACTTTCTCGCAATTCCAACTTCATTTCTCGCAATTCCAACTTAATTTCTCGCACAATTCCGACTTCATTTCTTACAATTACGACTTTATTTCTCACAATTCCGACTTCATTTCTCGCAATTCCGACTTTATTTCTTACAATTCCGACAATTCCGACTTTATTTCTTACAATTTCGACTTTATTTCTTGCAATTCCGACTTCATTTCTCGCAATTCAGACTTCATTTCTTGCAATTCCGACTTTATTTCTTACAATTACAACTTTATTTCGTATTATTCTGACTTTATATCTCGCAATTCCAACTTTATTTCTTGCAATTCCGACTTTATTTCTTGCAATTCCGACTTTATATCTCAAAATTCTGACTTTATTTCTCGCAATTCTGACTTTATATCTCGCAATTCCGACTTTATCGCAATTCTGACTACATATCTCACAATTCCGACTTTATTTCTCGCAATTTTGACTTTATTTCTCGCAATTCTGACTTCATATCTTGCAATTCTGACTTTATTTCTTACTATTCCGACTTTATTTCTCACAATTACGACTTCATTTCTTGCAATTCTGACTTTATTTCTCGCAATTCCTACTTTATCGCAATTCTGACTTCATATCTTGCAATTCTGACTTTATTTCTCACAATTCCGACTTTATATCTCGCAATTCCGACTTTATTTTGTACAATTCCAACTTTATTTCATACAATTCCGACTTCATTTCTCGTAATTCCGACTTCATTTCTCACAATTCCGACTTAATTTCTCACAATTCCGACTTCATTTCAATTCTGACTTAATTTCTTACAATTCTGATTTTATTTATCGCGATTCCGACTTTATTGCAACTCCGACTTCATTTCTCACAATTTCGACTTTATTTCTCACAATTCCGACTTCATTTCTCACAATTCCGACTTTATTTCTTACAATTCCGACTTCATATCTTGAACATGTAAAGGTTTGTTTGTGTTTGTCTGTAGGAGGAGGTGGTTTATTCTACTATGGCAGAGGTGAGAAACGGCCGATCTGCTCAGGTGAGTCTGCACAGCTTTTGCTTCAGCCTGAATGCTTGAACTCAACTGTAGCCAAATATAGAACAAAACGTGCATTTCTGTCTTGTTTTCCAGTACTGTTGCTCCAAAGTATTCAAGACATTTTATTTTTAGGTCTATGCTCAAAAATAGTGAATAAATGGATTATAACTATTGCATAAATATAATTTACTACCATAAAATCCCCCCAAAATACAAAATATTAAATAAAAAACATCATCGAACTACAATATAGTATATTCATTTCATTGAAAAAATGTGTTTGGTCCACCACAAGAGGAGCACCAGAGAGTTGAGCTCAATCTGACACTGTAAAAGTATAATTGTGTGTGTTTATTATCTCTTTATTAGGGGGATGATGTCACATACTCATCTGTAGTCAGCAAATCTCAGCAACCGAGGGCCCTACAGATGAACACTGACGAGGCCACCGTCTACACACATGTGCAAAAACATCAGCAGTGACAAACATTTCAACTGGGCTTTTGTTTAATAATCATTTCAAAGAGTTTGATGGCTTTACATTCGCTTCATGTTGTGTCATAATTTTACAAAACTGTTCCCTTTTCTACGATGTTTTGCATTTTGTAAGACGATTGCTCAACTCTGTTTATATAATACAGTAATACAGGCTGTTTCTTTCATTAGGAGTGACTGTATTAGGCTATATATATGTGTGTGGTTCAAAACTTTTTTTAGCTTCTTGAATAACTGTGCAGAATTAACCCATTTAATCCCACCGGTCACAATAGTGACCGTAAAAAAATGTTTTATTTCTAAGGCTATAAAAATGTTACTGAATGATCTATCAATGCATTTCCAGCAGATATTGAAATAATAAAGGGTCTCAATGAAATATGTGCAGTGTCGCATGTTTACTGTAAATTGTCACATGACCAGAGCTGTTTACTTCCTGTTTGTGCCAAGAGAAGAGGATGGCAGCAGGAAAGCTCCCAAAGAAAAGGCTGGTAAAGTATGTTAACATAAAGATACATAGATTTTTGGTACACATCTTGTTTAAGGCGTCTAGTATTGATATATGCATTTGCAATTACTCAACTTTGTTTAATGTGGTCATAGAACTCACAAACATGTCATCGGCAACAATAGTGACCGGTGGGATAACCCATTGTATCTACATACTAATACACATAGGCTAACTGTTCTACCTTACTTTCTACCTAATTTTACACACACACACACACACACACACACACACACACACACACGGTCACGTCTCCTCTGATGTCTGATCTCCCCACACACACACACACACTCACACAGACAGACAGAAATTCACACACACTCACACACACACACACACACACACAAACTCACACACACACACACACACACGGTCACGTCTCCTCTGATGTCTGATCTCCACACACACACACACACACACACACACACACACACACACAGATACTCTCACACACACACACACACACACACACACACACACACACACACACACACACACACACACACACACACACACACAGAAACTTACACACACACACACACACACACACACATGGTCACGTCTCCTCTGATGTCTGATCTACACACACACACACACACACACACACACACACACACACAAACACACACACGGTCACGTCTTCTCTGATGTCTGATCTCCACACACAGAAACACATACAAACACACATACACAAACACACACACACACACACACACACACACACTCACACATGGTCACGTCTCCTCTGATGTCTGATCTCCACACACACACAGACACACAAAAACAAAACAACAACAAAAAACATACACACACACACAAAAACACACACAAACACACTGCACAGGTCAAATAGTCCTATATTAAATCAATACAATGGTTGATACAACACAGTATCCCACCGGTCACAATTGTGACCGATCATAAAACACACTTTTTCACACACTTTTCCATGAAAATTTCAAAAAATGATGATTGATTGTTTCAAAGGGATACTAATGACACATGATTTGGATATTTTTGTGTCTGGGAAAAATTTGGGATTAAATGGGTTAACAGAAGAAAAAAAAACTTTATGCAGAGTTAAAAATAAAATACATTTGAACTGAAATGCATTAAATTGTAACAAAACTTAAACTTGTTTCATTTCAGCAAATTCAGCAACATTTTGTTTTTTTAATACAATTAACTCCATTTAATGACGCAATTCGCACGAATGACACGGCACGAAAGACGCAATTCGCACGAATGACACCACGAATGACACAATTCGCACGAATGACACGCCATGAATGACGCAATTTGCACGCATGACGCAATTCGCACAAATGACACGGCACGAATGACGCAATTCGCATGAATGACACGGCACGAATGACACAATTCGCACGAATGACACGCCATGAATGACGCAATTTGCACGCATGACGCAATTCGCACAAATGACACGGCACAAATGACGCAATTAGCACGAATGACACCATGAATGACGCAATTCGCACGAATGACAGCACAAATGACGTAATTCGCATGAATGACACGCCATGAATGACGCAATTCGCATGAATGACACGCCATGAATGACGCAATTCGCACGAATGACGCAATTCGCACAAATGACACGCCATGAATGACGCAATTCGCACGAATGACGCAATTTGCACGAATGACACACCATGAATGAAGCAATTCACATGAATGACACGGCACGAATGACGCAATTTGCACGAATGACACACCATGAATGAAGCAATTCACATGAATGACACGGCACGAATGACACGCCATGAATGACGCAATTCGCACGAATGACACGCCATGAATGACGCAATTCGCACAAATGACACGCCATGAATGACGCAATTCGCACGAATGACGCAATTTGCACGAATGACACACCATGAATGAAGCAATTCGCACGAATGACACGGCACGAATGACACGCCATGAATGACGCAATTCGCACGAATGACACGCCATGAATGACACGGCACGAATGACACGCCATGAATGACGCAATTCGCACGAATGACACGCCATGAATGACGCAATTTGCACGCATGACGCAATTCGCACAAATGACACGGCACAAATGACGCAATTAGCACGAATGACACCATGAATGACGCAATTCGCACGAATGACAGCACAAATGACGTAATTCGCATGAATGACACGGCATGAATGACGCAATTCGCACGAATGACACGCCATGAATGACGCAATTCGCATGAATGACACGCCATGAATGACGCAATTCGCACGAATGACGCAATTCGCACAAATGACACGCCATGAATGACGCAATTCGCACGAATGACGCAATTTGCACGAATGACACACCATGAATGAAGCAATTCACATGAATGACACGGCACGAATGACACGGCACGAATGACACGCCATGAATGACGCAATTCGCACGAATGAAACGCCATGAATGGCGCAATTTGCACGAATGACACAATTCGCACAAATGACACGGCACGAATGACGCAATTTGCACGAATGACGCAATTCGCACAAATGACACGGCACGAATGACGCAATTCGCACAAATGACACGCCATGAATGACGCAATTCGCACGAATGACGCAATTTGCACGAATGACACACCATGAATGAAGCAATTCACATGAATGACACGGCACGAATGACACGGCACGAATGACACGCCATGAATGACGCAATTCGCACGAATGACACGCCATGAATGGCGCAATTTGCACGAATGACACAATTCGCACAAATGACACGGCACGAATGACGCAATTTGCACGAATGACGCAATTCGCACAAATGACACGGCACGAATGACGCAATTCGCACAAATGACACGGCACGAATGACGCAATTCGCACAAATGACACGGCACGAATGACGCAATTCGCACAAATGACACGGCACGAATGACGCAATTCGCACGAATGACACGGCACGAATTACGCAATTAGCACGAATGACACGGCACGAATGACGCAATTTGCACGAATGACACGGCACGAATGACGCAATTCACACAAATGACACGGCACGAATGACACGGCACAAATGACGCAATTCGCACGAATGACGCAATGCGGGCAAAGTCAAAATAATAATAAAAGCTAAATTAAAATACTGATAAAAACTATATTTATAAGTATCTTAATGCTACTAAAACAATAGTAGTATCTTTAAACCCCTTAACTGTCACCGTCCCGCTGGCCGGACGCCTGGCGCTCTTATTTTATCGCCTTTTTTCGTTATCATATATTTGAGTAATTATCATAAATTAGGTATAATTTGAAAGCCTACGAACTCAAAATCTAAATTCTTCTAGCGGGCTCCTCCCCCTAGTGGGCGGTGTCATGTTTTGTATTACAAAATGTATTTTAACTATTTTAAAATCAAAATCTTTTCAAATCTTGACAAAACACATATCGTCGGAAAGGTCTGAGTCTCAAGGGTCCATATTTGGTGACAGTTTTGTGATGGAAGTGATATTCGGACAAAAATTTACAGGAAAATGCATCAAAAAAACAATCAATGGAAAGTGAATGACTCCCGGTGGCTATTTGTGGTACAGCGCCTACACAAAATCTCATGGGGACGTCAATTTTTGTGATATCAACTTCAAATTTGGAACACAACTTGGTTAGACATATGGCTTTGATTTTATAGTAAAACATGTTTTGTAAAATATATATTTTATATAAAATAAAAATATTTATTACAGTATTTTTCAACTTCCATAACTTTTCCATTCTTTCATATTTTGAAATGCTCCAAAAGAAATCTTGAATTAGAGCCCTCAAGAGTTTCGTCATTTGTTTCTTTATTTAAAGAGTCCATATCTCATCTTTTCAAACAAAAGCAAAATTGATACAACAGCAGAACAGTGAAATATTAATTTCCACAACAATGTCCCTAAATTTCACACTAAATCCTCAGTTAAGGAATGTGATTACAAACATATGAAAGGATTCTAAATATTACAGCAAAACATAGTTAAACAAATTCTCCGTTGTATTGTTCGGTGCTTTCTCAGTTGTAATGTATGGTGTTTTTTCCCCATATTATTACTAGAAACTAATTAAAACATTAGCAGAGTTACAGAGGCACAGATCGTTTTAACCTTGTGGCCTGAAATTCAATGAATTATTTGCCATAAACTGATTGAATATAATGATAATGATGACTTTATGCATAAACTATAAGCAGCTGTTGATCAGAAACACACACTGCAGGGGTGACGGTTGCAAAGTATCTTTCCCTGAGTTTTCATGTCTAATAAATTACATTTGTAAATAAATATGGGGCATGATATATTGATAATCCGAGTCCAGTCTTCTCTTACCTGAGCTTTCCAATAGCATCACAGGGGTATTCTGGGCTTTATGATAACATGCTCATATTTCACCACAGAATCAGAAGGAAACGATGGACATTTCATTCTACGACCAAGAACATTCCTTCGGTTCTTTATCATTAGTTTTACATTGAAATTAGAATAAATTAAAGGCAGTACAAATATTACAATGTAAAAATATTCACAGTTAAAATAATATATTTGTTTTGCATTGCAGCCCATTTCCACCATATATTGGGGAAAAAATCATGCTTTTCTAAATCATAATTATGACAAACAACGTTGAAATTATTTCAAATATTTAGGAGATTGACATAATTATAAATTGTCATAATTTTGATTCTCCAAGTTGACATGCTAAATTAAAATTGACAAACTTAGTCATAATTATGACTGAAAGTCGATTATGTCAGAAAAAGTCAAACTAACATACTAATTCATATTTAGCAGATGAAAAGTCAAAATAAAATTATGACTGAAAAAGTCATAATAATTATATAAAAGTCATAATTACGACAATTATGAAGTTAAGTCATATGTCGTAAAAAGTCAAAATGGACACAAAATTCATAATTATGACATAAAAGGTTGAAATTGACAAACTGTTGAAATTGACATAAGCCATAAGTCATGTAAAAAAATATTTTACAGTTGTCCAAAAAAGTCCAAATTCGCATTCTACTTCAAAATTGACAAAGTCGAAATGGACATAAAATTCATAATTATGACAAAAAGTTGAAATTGACAAACAGTCAACATTATTACATTATTCATAAAGTCAAAATGTACATACTAATTTATATTTAGGAGATGAAAAGTCAAAATTATGACTGAAAAACTCATGAAAGTCATAATTACGCCAAGCCAAGTTAAGTCATAATATGTCATAAAAAGTTGAAATTGACATAAACAGTCAAAATTATGACAAACTTCATAATTATGACATAAAAGGTCAAACCTGACAAACAGTTGAAATTGACATACGCCCTAATTATGTTATAAAAAGTCGATTATGTCATAAAAAGTCCAAATTGACACTAAAGTCATTGAGGAGATGAAAAGTCAAAAGTATGACCTAAAAAGTCGTAATGACATCCAAAGGTTGAAATTATGATAAAAGCCATAATTACGAATTATGACGTTCAGTCATAATCTGACATAACTCATAATTATGAAGTCTGATATGTCATAAAAAGCCATAAGTAGTCATAATATGTCATAAAAGTCCAAATGTACATACTAAGTCATATTTAGGAGATGAAAAGACTGAAAATCTCATAATAATGACATAAAAGTCATAATTACGACAAGCCGAAATAACGAAGTTGTCATAATATGTTGAAAATTATGACATAAGATTCATAATTGTCATAAAAAGTTGAAATTGGCAAACTGTTGAAATTTACATAAGTCATAATTATGTCATAAGTCGTGTAAAAAAGCCAATTGTCAAAAAAAGTCCAAATTGACATTCTAAATCGAAACTGACATACAATTCATAATTATGTTATGAAAAGTCTATTATGTCATAAAAATTCTAACATACTAAGTCATATTTAGGAGATGAAAAGTTGAAATTATGAAGTTAAGTCATATGTCATAAGTCAAAATTATGACATAAAATTCATAATTATGTCATAAAAAGTTGAAATTTACATAAGTCATAATTATGTCATAAGTCGTGTAAAAAAGTCCAAATTGACATTCTAAATCGAAACTGACATACAATTCATAATTATGTTATGAAAAGTCTATTATGTCATAAAAATTCTAACATACTAAGTCATATTTAGGAGATGAAAAGTTGAAATTATGAAGTTAAGTCATATGTCATAAGTCAAAATTATGACATAAAATTCATAATTATGTCATAAAAAGTTGAAATTTACATAAGTCATAATTATGTCATAAGTCGTGTAAAAAAGTCCAAATTGACATTCTAAATCGAAACTGACATACAATTCATAATTATGTTATGAAAAGTCTATTATGTCATAAAAATTCTAACATACTAAGTCATATTTAGGAGATGAAAAGTTGAAATTATGAAGTTAAGTCATATGTCATAAGTCAAAATTATGACATAAAATTCATAATTATGTCATAAAAAGTTGAAATTTACATAAGTCATAATTATGTCATAAGTCGTGTAAAAAAGCCAATTGTCAAAAAAAGTCCAAATTGACATTATAAATCGAAATTGACAAAAAATTCATAATTATGTTATGAAAAGTCTATGATGTCATAAAGTCGAAATTGACAAACAGTCAATATTATTACATTAGTCATAATTATGGCATAAAAAGTCAAAATGTACATACTAATTCATATTTAGGAGATGAAAAGCCATAATTATGACTGGAAAACTCATAATAGTGACATAAAAGTCATAATTACAACAAGCCGAAATGAAGTTAAGTCATAATAATATGTCGATAATTATGACGTAAGATTCATAATTATGTTATAAAAAGTTGAAATTGACAAACTGTTGAAATTTACATGTCATAATTATTTTATAAAAAGGTGATTGTCATAAAAATTCTAACATACTAAGTCATATTTAGGAGATGAAAAGTCGAAATTATGAAGTTAAGTCATATGTCATAAGTCAAAATTATGACATAAAATTCATAATTATGTCAAGTCGTGTAAAAAAGCCAATTGTCAAAAAAATTCCAAATTGACCTTCTAAATCGAAATTGACAAAATTCATAATTATGTTATGAAAAGTCTATGATGTCATATAGTCGAAATTGACAGTCAACATTGTTACATTAGTCATAATTATGACATTTTAATTAAAATCCTAATTGTAATCATATGTCATACAAAGTCATAATTATGACAAAGTTGAAATTGCCATGTCAAAATTGAGACGTTCTATCATAATTTAGACTTTTTGTGTCATAATTTGTGACTTTCTATCATAATTTAGACTTTTTGCGTCATCATTTGTGACTTTCTATCATAATTTAGACTTTTTGCGTCATAATTTGTGACTTTCTATCATAATTTAGACTTTTTGCGTCATAATTTGAGACTTTCTATCATAATTTAGACTTTTTGCGTCATAATTTGTGACTTTCTATCATAATTTAGACTTTTTGCGTCATCATTTGTGACTTTCTATCATAATTTAGACTTTTTGCGTCATAATTTGTGACTTTCTATCATAATTTAGACTTTTTGCGTCATCATTTGTGACTTTCTATCATAATTTAGACTTTTTGCGTCATCATTTGTGACTTTCTATCATAATTTAGACTTTTTGCGTCATAATTTGAGACTTTCTATCATAATTTAGACTTTTTGCGTCATCATTTGTGACTTTCTATCATAATTTAGACTTTTTGCGTCATCATTTGTGACTTTCTATCATAATTTAGACTTTTTGCGTCATAATTTGAGACTTTCTATCATAATTTAGACTTTTTGCGTCATCATTTGTGACTTTCGATCATAATTTAGACTTTTTGCGTCATAATTTGTGACTTTCTATCATAATTTAGACTTTTTGCGTCATAATTTGAGACTTTCTATCATAATTTAGACTTTTTGCGTCATCATTTGTGACTTTCGATCATAATTTAGACTTTTTGCGTCATCATTTGTGACTTTCTATCATAATTTAGACTTTTTGCGTCATAATTTGAGACTTTCTATCATAATTTAGACTTTTTGCGTCATCATTTGTGACTTTCTATCATAATTTAGACTTTTTGCGTCATAATTTGTGACTTTCTATCATAATTTAGACTTTTTGCGTCATAATTTGAGACTTTCTATCATAATTTAGACTTTTTGCGTCATCATTTGTGACTTTCTATCATAATTTAGACTTTTTGCGTCATCATTTGTGACTTTCTATCATAATTTAGACTTTTTGCGTCATAATTTGAGACTTTCTATCATAATTTAGACTTTTTGCGTCATCATTTGTGACTTTCTATCATAATTTAGACTTTTTGCGTCATAATTTGAGACTTTCTATCATAATTTAGACTTTTTGCGTCATAATTATGTCTTTTAATAATAAAGCGTAATATTTTTCCTCATGTGGTGGAAATGGGCGTCCATATTCTCATGAATATAACCTCATGATGAGGATCATCTGAAGAGCGGCTTCATTTCCCTGTGATTATGGGCTGTCCAGAACACGTTCCCCCGCAGGGCTCATGCGGATCATATGTATTGCTGGGGTTTCTGGGCTTTGGAGGCTGAATTGAGGTTTTTGTGTTTCTCCGCAGAATCCCCGTGAGATGCGGGCGACGCTTCTGAATGGATGGACACACAGAAACACGATCACACTTCTGGATCACACTTGACCTCTTTTCCATGTTTTGTGTTTGTTGAGGTGAACTGTTATATGAATGGAGGTCTTACTCTGTAGATTTGATAACGCGTGCTCCAAACCCTTCATGGCTTTGGCCTGGTTACTCCTGAATCTGGCCAAACCAAACTCCTACAGGAAGAACACACACACTGTTAATGTGTTGGAGAAAGTGTATTGACAGGAAGTGTGTGTCTGCTGACGGATCACCTGTATCGGTCTGGAGAGGCCGAAGAGTCCTGACGAGATCCAGGCTTCTCTGGTGATCCGCGTCCAGATAGGCCGGTCCTGCTCGCCGAGAAACACACAGCGCTCCACCACACGCTGGTAAAACACACACACACACACATATAACACACTCAAATGCAGTAACCTTAAGGGCCTTTCACATTGAGCACCAAAGGGTTATGAAATTATCCCATAATTTTATCCCATCCTAGATGTATAAGACTCAAAAAGCCAAAAAAAGTGTCCCTCCATCACTCAGAGGTCACTCTTCTAGCGTACGGCCATCACTGAAAGCCAGTGATTATGGTTCATAAAGTTATAAATATGGATCTTTTTCTTCAGAAGGCCTTTATTAACCCCTGTGGAGCACTTTTATGATGAAGGGACGCACTTTTTTTGTGCTTCAAAATCTCCCTTCACTCTAGGGCTGTACGATTTGGGGAAAATATCTAATTGCTATTATTCTGGTTAAAATTGCGATTGCGATTTAAAATACGATTATTATTATTTATTCATTTTACAAATGAAAAGTGGATATATAACATTTTGTGATTAATAATAATTATTATGATTTTTATTATTGCTAAATAAAAATAAGAAATATTACTATTACAATAACATTCGTTATAAAAAATTAAAATAGAGCATTTTATATAACAGTATAATAATAATAATATTTATATTTTACAGAAAACTAAAAATTATGGGTTACCTGTTAGTATGCAGACAGCCTATGACTAAAAATCATTTGAAAGGTCTAAGGATTTATTGTAAAAAAAACTATTATTATTATGCAAATCTGTGCTTTTTATCTGTGATATCAATTTCTTAAAGTCTATGTCTTTAATATGAGCCTCTTATGCATCCGCTGTGGGGATTAAAACTCCTGTACATTGAAGAAAAACATATGGATTGTCATATCAATTTATTAAGAGAGAAGTTTTATTTTTCTTATTTTCTACCCAAAAGTGTCATTCATACTGGAAGCCAGAGGGCGCCCTCGAGCAGAAACGCCACATTTGCGCCAGAGAAGTAATCGTTTGTTTTCATGAAATCCCTAATGTGAAGCTTGTGCTGTAGCTGAATAAAACCAAGATAGAAACACTTTGACTGATTAAACATGAAGATAATAAACACACGACTGCGACAAGATATGGTGTATTTGAGTTCTTCAAGTCTTCTCGGATATTTTCATAATAATAAAGTATGCAGTACTGATTGACATTCTGTGATAAGAAACCACATCAGCTCGACTGACGATATGAAGTGAGTTAAAACCTGTTATTAAACGTTGTATTTGGTTGGACAGCAGGTTTATGAACGCTTGGCATTACTAGTTTGTGAAGATGTTTGACACACGTTGCTCAAACTCGCAGTGCTTTCAGACGGAGCAGCGTTTACTGATCACAGAGCAGCTCTTCACTGACACACTGGGCATTTATTTATTTCATTAAAATCACAGCCTTTGCGCTTTCATAATCGCACAGAAGCCAAATCGCGATTGGGGTTCGATTTCAATTAATCGTGCAGCCCTACTTCACTCCCATTATGAAGCTTGGAAGAGCCAGGATATTTTTTATATAACTCTGTGTTCGATTGAAAGAAGAAAGTCAAACACACCTAGGATCATGGTAAATCATGTAACTCATGGGATAATTTTGGGGTGAACTAACCCTTTAAGTGACGCAAATTTATGACGCTCTTGAATCGAAACAATAGATCCCTATGGAGCCATTCACACAGGAACGATCAATCGTGGTGCGACAAAGTAGGGCTGTGTAATTAACCCTCTCGAGTCGGCGAACGCGCCGGCGCGATCAACTCACTTTTTTTCTTATCAGTGCCAAAGAGACTCAAAGAGTCGTTCTTATAATTCAGGCAAGTGTTGTACATCATTATAATCTGTTAAGTTTCTATTTTTTTGTGTGTACAGTCAAAATAAAAACAAAATATTTTGCTTTTTGCAAAATAAAGAAAACAAACATGATGCGCGATCTGCAGCCTCTCTCTCAAAGAAAAGGACCTCTAGCTTAGTGAATACTTGTCTCACAAACATGAGACATATGTCTAAAGAAACGTTGAAATGTCAGGTTTTAAATAATGTAAACAAAATCAAAAACAAATATTCTGTGTTTATTTAATTTGTTTGAAAAGAGATAGATGTCTTACAATCGGACAAAGAGTTGCATAGTTAGAGCCGTTTTCATGTTTTTTATTCCGTTATAGCGCCACCAAGTGGCCAAACTCCACATTTTATTTACTGTGACCTCAGATTGAGCTCGTACACATGTGTACTGAGTTTGGTGAAAATATATAATTTCGTTGGAGAGTTATAGCCATTTAAGTAAAAGTGGCTCCGCCCACTTCAAAACATTGAGTGACGCCGAGTTGGAATTTCAACTTTATTTTGATAATTGATATTCAGACTCAATGGAATATTTCCGCACTGGTTTGGTTCAGGTCGGGTGAAAACAACTAGGACTAGATTTAAAAGTAGATTTTGGACAAAATTCAAAATGGCGGAAAAATTATGAAATCGGATCAAATGACACAAAACGTTTCATAATTGCATTTTTAAAAAAAGTTGGTTTCTAAACTGTCAATTACTCACTTAATAATTTGAAGTGTAATAATTAAATTTGACTAGAGCGGATTTCTGTAATTTTTTCACAAACACAAGCATCTACTTCATACTTTCATTTATTTTTGCTCTTGAAAGCATATTTCTAAATAAAGTGTATATGTCAGAATGTGTGTGTTTGTGTGTGTTGTGGTTTACCATAAACGTAGCGTGGTTTACGTTCCAGGTGAGCGTGGTGAGGCTTCTGTTTCCGGGGTCGACGACAGAATCCTCGATGATGTAAACCGTGCGTGACAGGTTCCCCGGGAACACGCGCTCCGCCCAGCGAGGCATGCGATTGGTCTTCGTGAGGAGCCGTCGGGACAGGAGGAGGTTATCTGACGTCACCTCGCGAAAAACTACGTCCTCTGTCAGAACATGAGTGCTGAGAGGAACACGGTAAACACATGGTTAAGTCTGTATCTGTGAGGGGGTTTGGGTATCTGTGTGGGGGTTTGGGTATCTGTGTGGGGGTTTGGGTATCTGTGAGGGGGTTTGGGTATCTGTGAGGGGGTTTGGGTATCTGTGTGGGGGTTTGGGTATCTGTGAGGGGGTTTGGGTATCTGTGAGGGGGTTTGGGTATCTGTGTGGGGGTTTGGGTATCTGTGAGGGGGTTTGGGTATCTGTGTGGGGGTTAGGGTATCTGTGTGGGGGTTTGGGTATCTGTGTGGGGGTTTGGGTATCTGTGAGGGGGTTTGGGTATCTGTGAGGGGGTTTGGGTATCTGTGTGGGGGTTTGGGTATCTGTGTGGGGGTTTGGGTATCTGTGAGGGGGTTAGGGTATCTGTGAGGGGGTTTGGGTATCTGTGAGGGGGTTTGGGTATCTGTGTGGGGGTTTGGGTATCTGTGTGGGGGTTTGGGTATCTGTGTGGGGGTTTGGGTATCTGTGAGGGGGTTTGGGTATCTGTGTGGGGGTTTGGGTATCTGTGAGGGGGTTTGGGTATCTGTGTGGGGGTTTGGGTATCTGTGAGGGGGTTTGGGTATCTGTGAGGGGGTTTGGGTATCTGTGTGGGGGTTAGGGTATCTGTGTGGGGGTTTGGGTATCTGTGAGGGGGTTTGGGTATCTGTGAGGGGGTTTGGGTATCTGTGAGGGGGTTTGGGTATCTGTGTGGGGGTTTGGGTATCTGTGAGAGGGTTTGGGTATCTGTGTGGGGGTTTGGGTATCTGTGAGGGGGTTTGGGTATCTGTGTGGGGGTTAGGGTATCTGTGAGGGGGTTTGGGTATCTGTGAGGGGGTTTGGGTATCTGTGTGGGGGTTTGGGTATCTGTGAGGGGGTTTGGGTATCTGTGTGGGGGTTTGGGTATCTGTGTGGGGGTTTGGGTATCTGTGTGGGGGTTTGGGTATCTGTGAGAGGGTTTGGGTATCTGTGTGGGGGTTTGGGTATCTGTGAGGGGGTTTGGGTATCTGTGTGGGGGTTAGGGTATCTGTGAGGGGGTTTGGGTATCTGTGAGGGGGTTTGGGTATCTGTGAGGGGGTTTGGGTATCTGTGTGGGGGTTAGGGTATCTGTGAGGGGGTTTGGGTATCTGTGTGGGGGTTTGGGTATCTGTGTGGGGGTTTGGGTATCTGTGAGGGGGTTTGGGTATCTGTGAGGTGGGGGTTTGGGTATCTGTGAGGGGGTTTGGGTATCTGTGAGGGGGTTTGGGTATCTGTGTGGGGGTTAGTGTATCTGTGTGGGGGTTAGGGTATCTGTGAGGGGGTTTGGGTATCTGTGAGGGGGTTTGGGTATCTGTGTGGGGGTTAGGGTATCTGTGAGGGGGTTTGGGTATCTGTGTGGGGGTTTGGGTATCTGTGTGGGGGTTTGGGTATCTGTGAGGGGGTTTGGGTATCTGTGAGGTGGGGGTTTGGGTATCTGTGAGGGGGTTTGGGTATCTGTGAGGGGGTTTGGGTATCTGTGTGGGGGTTAGGGTATCTGTGAGGGGGTTTGGGTATCTGTGAGGGGGTTTGGGTATCTGTGTGGGGGTTTGGGTATCTGTGAGGGGGTTTGGGTATCTGTGAGGTGGGGGTTTGGGTATCTGTGTGGGGGTTTGGGTATCTGTGTGGGGGTTTGGGTATCTGTGAGGGGGTTTGGGTATCTGTGAGGTGGGGGTTTGGGTATCTGTGTGGGGGTTTGGGTATCTGTGTGGGGGTTTGGGTATCTGTGAGGGGGTTTGGGTATCTGTGTGGGGGTTAGGGTATCTGTGAGGGGGTTTGGGTATCTGTGAGGGGGTTTGGGTATCTGTGTGGGGGTTTGGGTATCTGTGAGGGGGTTTGGGTATCTGTGAGGGGGTTTGGGTATCTGTGAGGTGGGGGTTTGGGTATCTGTGAGGGGGTTTGGGTATCTGTGAGGGGGTTTGGGTATCTGTGTGGGGGTTAGGGTATCTGTGAGGGGGTTTGGGTATCTGTGTGGGGGTTTGGGTATCTGTGTGGGGGTTTGGGTATCTGTGAGGGGGTTTGGGTATCTGTGAGGTGGGGGTTTGGGTATCTGTGTGGGGGTTTGGGTATCTGTGTGGGGGTTTGGGTATCTGTGAGGGGGTTTGGGTATCTGTGTGGGGGTTAGGGTATCTGTGAGGGGGTTTGGGTATCTGTGAGGGGGTTTGGGTATCTGTGTGGGGGTTTGGGTATCTGTGAGGGGGTTTGGGTATCTGTGAGGGGGTTTGGGTATCTGTGTGGGGGTTTGGGTATCTGTGTGGGGGTTTGGGTATCTGTGAGGGGGTTTGGGTATCTGTGTGGGGGTTTGGGTATCTGTGTGGGGGTTTGGGTATCTGTGTGGGGGTTTGGGTATCTGTGAGGGGGTTTGGGTATCTGTGTGGGGGTTTGGGTATCTGTGAGGGGGTTTGGGTATCTGTGTGGGGGTTTGGGTATCTATGTGTGGGGGTTTGGGTATCTGTGTGGGGGTTTGGGTATCTGTGTGGGGGTTTGGGTATCTGTGAGGGGGTTTGGGTATCTGTGTGGGGGTTTGGGTATCTGTGAGGGGGTTTGGGTATCTGTGTGGGGGTTTGGGTATCTGTGTGGGGGTTAGTGTATCTGTGTGGGGGTTAGGGTATCTGTGTGGGGGTTTGGGTATCTGTGTGGGGGTTAGGGTATCTGTGAGGGGGTTTGGGTATCTGTGTGGGGGTTAGGGTATCTGTGTGGGGGTTTGGGTATCTGTGAGGGGGTTTGGGTATCTGTGTGGGGGTTTGGGTATCTGTGTGGGGGTTTGGGTATCTGTGTGGGTGTTTGGGTATCTGTGTGTGGGGGTTTGGGTATCTGTGTGGGGGTTTGGGTATCTGTGTGGGGGTTTGGGTATCTGTGAGGGGGTTTGGGTATCTGTGTGGGGGTTTGGGTATCTGTGTGGGGGTTTGGGTATCTATGTGTGGGGGTTTGGGTATCTGTGTGGGGGTTTGGGTATCTGTGAGGGGGTTTGGGTATCTGTGAGGGGGTTTGGGTATCTGTGTGGGGGTTTGGGTATCTGTGTGGGGGTTTGGGTATCTGTGTGGGGGTTTGGGTATCTGTGTGGGGGTTTGGGTATCTGTGTGGGGGTTTGGGTATCTGTGAGGGGGTTTGGGTATCTGTGAGGGGGTTAGGGTATCTGTGAGGGGGTTTGGGTATCTGTGAGGGGGTTTGGGTATCTGTGTGGGGGTTTGGGTATCTGTGTGGGGGTTTGGGTATCTGTGTGGGGGTTTGGGTATCTGTGTGGGGGTTTGGGTATCTGTGTGGGGGTTTGGGTATCTGTGTGGGGGTTTGGGTATCTGTGAGGGGGTTTGGGTATCTGTGAGGGGGTTAGGGTATCTGTGAGGGGGTTTGGGTATCTGTGAGGGGGTTTGGGTATCTGTGTGGGTGTTTGGGTATCTGTGAGGGGGTTTGGGTATCTGTGTGGGGGTTTGGGTATCTGTGTGGGGGTTTGGGTATCTGTGTGGGGGTTTGGGTATCTGTGTGGGGGTTTGGGTATCTGTGTGGGGGTTTGGGTATCTGTGAGGGGGTTTGGGTATCTGTGTGGGGGTTTGGGTATCTGTGTGGGGGTTTGGGTATCTGTGAGGGGGTTTGGGTATCTGTGAGGGGGTTTGGGTATCTGTGAGGGGGTTTGGGTATCTGTGTGGGGGTTAGGGTATCTGTGTGGGGGTTTGGGTATCTGTGTGGGGGTTTGGGTATCTGTGAGGGGGTTTGGGTATCTGTGAGGGGGTTTGGGTATCTGTGTGGGGGTTTGGGTATCTGTGTGGGGGTTTGGGTATCTGTGTGGGGGTTTGGGTATCTGTGAGGGGGTTTGGGTATCTGTGTGGGGGTTAGGGTATCTGTGTGGGGGTTTGGGTATCTGTGAGGGGGTTTGGGTATCTGTGAGGGGGTTTGGGTATCTGTGAGGGGGTTTGGGTATCTGTGTGGGGGTTAGGGTATCTGTGTGGGGGTTTGGGTATCTGTGTGGGGGTTTGGGTATCTGTGTGGGGGTTTGGGTATCTGTGTGGGGGTTTGGGTATCTGTGAGGGGGTTTGGGTATCTGTGTGGGGGTTTGGGTATCTGTGTGGGGGTTTGGGTATCTGTGAGGGGGTTTGGGTATCTGTGTGGGGGTTTGGGTATCTGTGTGGGGGTTTGGGTATCTGTGAGGGGGTTTGGGTATCTGTGAGGGGGTTTGGGTATCTGTGTGGGGGTTAGGGTATCTGTGAGGGGGTTTGGGTATCTGTGAGGGGGTTTGGGTATCTGTGTGGGGGTTTGGGTATCTGTGTGGGGGTTTGGGTATCTGTGTGGGGGTTTGGGTATCTGTGTGGGGGTTTGGGTATCTGTGTGGGGGTCAGTACCTGTATGGGTTTGGGTATCTGTGTGGGGGTTTGGGTATCTGTGTGGGGGTTTGGGTATCTGTGTGGGGGTTTGGGTATCTGTGAGGGGGTTTGGGTATCTGTGTGGGGGTTTGGGTATCTGTGTGGGGGTTTGGGTATCTGTGTGGGGGTTTGGGTATCTGTGTGGGGGTTTGGGTATCTGTGTGGGGGTTTGGGTATCTGTGTGGGGGTCAGTACCTGTATGGGTTAGGGTATCTCTGCCAGAAGGCTGTGGACACCAGCTCCCAGGCGCTCTTGATGTCCGTCTCACTGAAGAAATGCTTCCCCATCACGAGCTCAGCAGAGCCTGTACACAGAAACAATAGCTTCCTCTGTTCAGCTTCTGTGTCATCATGTGTGTACCTGGAGACTAAATATGCTGCCATTAAACAATCTTTTTATTCATAGATCACGGTATTTACATGGTACATGTAAAAAAAAGTGTAAATTGAAGAAACTATGGTACTTTGGGGTAAAAGTGTGGTTACCATGGTGATATTATCAAAAACGTCTATCGAGCGGAAGTAGCATTAGCAGATGAAAACATAGCGGATAAAGCTGGATCACACAGAGCACACAAAACCAGACAACAACACACACACAAACACACTGACCCTGTGAATGTTGAGAGCCGTTTCAGAGCTTATATGATGTTAAATTCATGTTTAACGGTATTATGGTTTATCTGTCATAATCCGCTTTAGCGAAGAAACAACCTATCTCACAGCGGAACTTCCTCTCCGTTATAACGCGATTATTAGTCAGATGTAACATTAATTACAGCTCTTAAATTCACCACTTTATCTCTTTGTAAGGTCGGTGTATTAATATTTCAACATTCAACAAATTTTCCGTTTATTAGACAAATAAAGCGTCACAACGTCAGCAGCGCGCGCGCACGAGACACGAGCGAAATAAACAAACGAACGCGAATAATCCCGAATAGAAGCCGAATAAACACGAATACAGACGGTAAAGCAAAAACATATTTTACTTATTTAATTCACTCACTGTGATCCTGCAGCTCCGCTTTAAAATCACCGACATCCGCTGCATTTCCGCCCTCTGTGCGCGCGCGTGCGCGTGCTCGTGTCTGCGTCAAAAGCAATAAGAGTAAAATTAGCTAATTATTACTGTATATTATCATTCTTAGAAATGCTCTAAAATAAATGTGGAAATAAATGTTTAAATTTATAAATAAATCGTTAAATGCCTAATTAAATATTTAAATAAAATACATAAATTATTAAATAAATGTTGAAATATATAAATAAATTGTTAAATGCATGATTAAATAATGAAATAATATATATAAATCATTAAATAAATGTTAAAATATATAAATAAATCGTTAAATGCCTAATTAAATATTTTAATAAAATACATAAATTATTAAATAAATGTTAAAATATAAAAATAAATCGATAAATGCCTAATTAAATATTAAATAATATATATAAATCATTAAATAAATGTTAAAATATATAAATAAAAAGTTAAATGCCTAATTAAATAATAAATAATATATATAATTCATTAAAAAAATTTTAAAATATATAAATAAAACGTTAAATGCCTAATTACATATTAAATAATATATATAAATCATTAAATAAATGTATAAATAAAACGTTAAATGTATAATTAAATATTTAAATAATATATATAAATCATTAAATAAATGTTGAAATATATAAATAAAACATTAAATGTATAATTAAATATTTAAATAATATATAAATCATTAAATAAATGTTGAAATATATAAATAAATCATTAAATAAATGTTGAAATATATAAATAAATCATTAAATAAATGTTGAAATATATAAATAAATCGTTAAATGCATGATTAAATAATTAAATAATATATATAGAAATCATTAAATAAATGTATAAATAAAACGTTAAATGCCTAATTAAATAATATATATAAATCATTAAGTAAATGTTGAAATATATAAATAAATCATTAAATAAATGTTGAAATATATAAATAAATCGTTAAATGCATGATTAAATAATTAAATTCACACACACACACACACACACACACACACACACACACACACACACACACACACACACACACACACACACACACACACACACACACACACACACACACACACACACACACACACACACACACACACACACACACACACACACACACACACACACACACACACACACACACAGACACACACACACACACACACATATATATATATATATATATATATATACAGCTCTTAAATTTAAAATGCAGTGAATTATTTATTTATTTAATGTATTTTGAATAAATCATTAAATGCATAATTAAATAATTATATACACACAAACAAATATATATATATATATATATTTTTTTTATACATTTAATGATTTATTTATATTATTTAATTATGCATTTGACTATTTATTTACATTTTTCGACATTTATTTATTGATTTAATATTGAGTAATTTGGCCCTCCATATTTTATATACACATATACAGCATAAATATATTCCAGTAATATACACAAATGCCATATGAAACTGATAACGCAATAAAATGCATATGAATTAAATAATCAAGAAAATAAATACTATTAATAATCATGTAGAGCAAATTTATATTTTATATATATATATACAAAATTATGAAAGGAAATCAGAGTCAGAGCAACTGATTTACTCAGATCACAAACACAGGAAATAATCGTGAAATCATATTTTTGCTGCAGTTTTCATGTCAGCCACGAGATGGAGACGCGTTTCCACTGTTAAAGCTGCTCGTGCTCTCCGGATCCGAGCTCTACAATAACACACACTCCACACACACCGACTCATGAACACACTCCACACAGCAACACACACCGACTCATGAACACACTCCACACATCAACATACACACACACTCATGAACACACTCCACACATCAACACACACCGACTCATGAACACACTCCACACATCAACATACACACACACACTCATGAACACACACACACACTCATGAACACACTCCACACATCAACACACACCTTCATTAGGAGTAGTTTTAACCGTTTATAATACACGATTAATTATATATGAAGAAGTTCAGTCAACTCAAATCAATGTGTGTGTCTTTAGAGTCTAAACAATGACTACACAAACAACATACACTTTTTCACATGTGTAATTGCTGGAGTTGTGTTGACACAGTAACAGGTCACACATGTGTTGTAACTGTGGTGTGTGTGTGTGTGTGTGTGTGTGTGTGTGTGTGTGTGTGTGTGTGTGTGTGTGTGTGTGTGTGTGTGTGTGTGTGTGTGTGTGTGTGTGTGTTGATGAAGGACGCATGTGCAGAAAGCCCTCCTCATCCTCATCCTTCAGTCTGAATCTCATTACAGCCTCAAACCTCCAGAGCATCCACACACACACACACACACACTCACCTGTCGACATGAGCGCATCTCACTACATCTGCACGGTAAGAGCGCTTTACCTTACCTTCAGTAGTTTACATTCATTCACAGACGAGCTGTTGGATAACCTGTGTGTGTGTGTGTGTGTGTTGTGTTGTGTTGTTGTTGCAGTTGTGTTTTGTGATGTGTGTGTTTGGATGGCATGATCTAGATAACAGTGAATATGACTGCTGGCCTCTGGACAGACCAGATGAACTCAACATGATCGACTGCGGAGGTACGACACACACACACACACACACACACACACACACACACACACACACACACACACACACACACACACACACACACACACACACACACACACACACACACACACACACACACACACACACACACACACACACACACACACACACAGATACTCTCACACACACAGATACTCTCACACACACTCACACACAACATGATCGACTGCGGAGGAACAACACACACAAACAGAGACTCACACACACACACACACACACACACACACTCACACTCACACTCACACTCACACTCTCACACACTCACACACACACATACACACTCTCTCTCTCTCTCTCTCTCTCTCTCTCTCTCTCTCTCTCTCTCTCACATACACATGTGTGTGTGTGTGTGTGTGTGTGTGTGTTTCTGGTGTGTGGTGATTTTGTGAGGACATTTTTGGTCACCATGAGGAAAACAGCTTATAAATAATTCTAAGTGATGTTTTCTGAAAATGTAAAACGTTTAAGTTTTCTGTAAGTTTTGGAGAAAAAATATACAGTTTGTACAGTATAAAAACCATTATGTCTATGGAAAGTCCCCATAAAACAATGAAACCCATTATGTGTGTGTGTGTGTGTGTGTGCAGGTCTAGAGATGGCGTGGGTCCTCCGTCCTCCAGAGAAGGTTCTGAGCGGTGAAGATTTCTCCGTCATTTACTCTGTGACCGTCAGAGATGAGTTCTACCAGTGGGCCGTCGACAACAACATCTTCATACACCGGTATCAGCATCTCATATCTCAACATGACATCATGACTTTGCGTAAACATACACGCCACATTCTAAAGCCAAATGGCGTGTTATCTGTACGCATTTTGAGCTATCCGTGTGTATGTCCACGCTGTGTGATTCCGCGTGAATGTAAATGGATTTATAAACATAAGCCGCGTTTCCACCGCAGGAACTTTCCCCAGGATCTAGGAGCTTTGGGCTGGTACTCTGTTTCGACCGCAGGGTCTAAATTAAGTTCCAGGTAAATATTTCCCCCTCCAAACGGCCCTGCTCCCGGGGTAGTACTTTTACGATACGATACGATACGATACGATTCTTTATTGTCACTATACAAGTACAGGGAAATTTAGAGCAATCCTTCCAGTGCTTTCACATATACTATTAGTGCAACTAAAACATCAATATGCTGTAAACAATATAACACAATACACACAAACCCAGTGCAGCTAGGCGAATAGTCAACATTTTCGGGGGTGGGACATGGGCTGAACATGCTAATTGGTTGAACTCACGCAGTATTTTATTTCAACCGGCATTTTTAAAAGTCTTTTGCGAGGTTCGTTCTGCGTTCAGTAAATATCAGTCTTGCTCTTTCTGTCTGACGGCACGCGTTCGTCTCAGCAATCACACGGTCAATGTCCGTAATAGCTGATAATAACATACGTTGTCTTATTTTAAATCTAGCTTTACAAGCTTTCAGAATACGCTTTAGTGTCAGTGCTCGTCTCTTTTCCGCCGTTTTGTTAAAGGATTAGTTCACTTTTAAATAAACTTTTGTTGAGAATTTACTCACCCCCATGTCATCCAAGATGTCCATGTCTTTCTTTCTGCAGTCGAAAAGAAATGAAGGTTTTGGATGAAAACAGTCCAGGGTTTTTCTCCATATAATGGACTTCAATGGGCTCCAAACGGTTCAAGGTCCAAATGACAGTTTCAGTGCAGCTTCAAAGGGCTTTAAACGACACCAGACGATGAATAAGGGTCTTGTCTAGCCAAACCATCAGTTTCTGAGAGAAACCCAGCAGTATTTATGCTATTATTTTACCTCTTATCAGTCGAGCGTGATCATCTCTGAGCTCCGCCATAACTTCCGCTAAGTGAGGTCAAATACGAGTGTGGTCATAGATATATCGATAGTAGATGCCTCATTCTACTGATCCGTGCAGGCGCTAATGAGGCATCTACGTATACATCTATGACCACGATCTAATTTGACCTCACTCTCCGGAAGTTATGGCGGAGCTCAGAGATGATCATGCTCGTCTGATAAGAGGTAAAATAATAGCATAAATACTGCTGGGTTTCTCTCAGAAACTGATGGTTTGGCTAGATAAGACCCTTATTCATCGTCTGGTGTCGTTTAAAGCCCTTTGAAGCTGCACTGAAACTGTCATTTGGACCTTGAACCGTTTGGAGCCCATTGAAGTTATTAAAACAATACATAACAACCAAAAGCAGCGCTGCTTGCATCTCCTCCATACTTGTTACTGTTGCAGAGAGTATCGTGCAAAAATGATTCCTGTCCGTCGCTGACTGGGTGGAGCAGTTGTGCGCAGTCCTACATCATCGGACTAATCTTCCCGGTACTTTAGACAGCAGTGGAAACACAGACAGTAGCAGATCTGGTGGGGGGTTCCTGTAAAAAAAGTTCCTGGTACAAATTGTTCCGGGTAATTTCGGTGGAAATGCGGCTATACTAAATTATTCTTTTTTGAAAATGTAAAAATGCAGAATGTTTCTTGTGATGGGTAGGTTTAGGGGCAGGGGCAATGTGTGTGTGTGTGTGTGTGTGTGTGTGTGTGTGTGATGGGTAGGTTTAGGGGCAGGGGCAGTGTGTGTGTGTGTGTGTGTGTGTGTGTGATGGGTAGGTTTAGGGGCAGGGGCAGTGTGTGTGTGTGTGTGTGTGTGTGTGTGATGGGTAGGTTTAGGGGCAGGGGCAGTGTGTGTGTGTGTGTGATGGGTAGGTTTAGGGGCAGGGGCAGTGTGTGTGTGTGTGTGTGTGTGATGGGTAGGTTTAGGGGCAGGGGCAGTGTGTGTGTGTGTGTGATGGGTAGGTTTAGGGGCAGGGGCAGTGTGTGTGTGTGTGTGTGTGATGGGTAGGTTTAGGGGCAGGGGCAGTGTGTGTGTGTGTGTGTGTGTGTGATGGGTAGGTTTAGGGGCAGGGGCAGTGTGTGTGTGTGTGTGTGTGTGTGTGTGTGTGTGTGTGTGTGATGGGTAGGTTTAGGGGCAGGGGCAGTGTGTGTGTGTGTGTGTGTGTGTGTGTGTGATGGGTAGGTTTAGGGGCAGGGGCAGTGTGTGTGTATGTGTGTGTGATGGGTAGGTTTAGGGGCAGTGTGTGTGTGTGTGTGTGTGTGTGATGGGTAGGTTTAGGGGCAGGGGCAGTGTATGTGTGTGTGATGGGTAGGTTTAGGGGCAGTGTGTGTGTGTGTGTGTGTGTGTGTGTGTGTGATGGGTAGGTTTAGGGGCAGGGGCAGTGTGTGTGTGTGTGTGTGTGTGTGTGTGATGGGTAGGTTTAGGGGCAGGGGCAGTGTGTGTGTGTGATGGGTAGGTTTAGGGGCAGGGGCAGTGTGTGTGTGTGATGGGTAGGTTTAGGGGTAGGGGCAGTGTGTGTGTGTGTGTGTGTGTGTGTGTGATGGGTAGGTTTAGGGGCAGGGGCAGTGTGTGTGTGTGATGGGTAGGTTTAGGGGCAGGGGCAGTGTGTGTGTGTGATGGGTAGGTTTAGGGGCAGGGGCAGTGTGTGTGTGTGATGGGTAGGTTTAGGTGTAGGGCCAGTGTAGGGGGATAGAATGAAACGGCGTTGATAAACACGCTAAAAAGCGATAATGCGTCTTGATAGCCCACCAAAATGGCATAGCGAATTGGCGTGTCATACATACGCCATTTCATGAGATCAGTCTGCATATCTACTTAATAGACTGATAGATCGATAGAATGGAGACGTTACGTTGATACCGATGTATTGGGCTCTCGCCTGGGTGCCCAATAACTTTCAAGAGGTAACTAAACGAGCCAGAGGATACTGGCTAGTGAGATTTGCATGCCGAGCCATTCCTACCCTGACATACGGGTATAAATGCGGCCGGATCCCCACCATTTCAGGGCTGTGGGAAGAGGAACGTAAACGTCTCCGTTCCCTCCTTCAGGAAACAAGGGTTACATAAGTAACCTAGTCGATCCCACTCAGTCAGTCGTAATGGGGTCCCTATGGAAAGCGCCACAGCCATTGAACTGTGTTACGAGTGTCGGAGATGCAGATGCTGGCAAGCGTGCCCTTTTGGCAACTGCCCTCGCTCAGTCGTAACCCACCCAGCGCCCCATGAAATCCTGAGGGGGAGTCCTCCATACCAGGCGGGATGGGAAGGACAGGACTTAATCTGGGGATGTAAGTAATATCGTGATATTTCACAGGTAAGAGTGCTTCGGATCTCAATTCCCATACTTTACACCCATGACCAGTGTTGTTAATGCTGGGGAAGTGTGCCTAGTCCAGTAGAGAGGGATGCTATGGAGGCCACAGGTACTGTGTGGTAGCTACACATATGGACTGACCCGTGGGGCAGCGATACATACGGAAGATCTCTGCGGTAGGTCCTGCCTAGCCAGGATTTGAAATACTACCTGATGCAGAGACGAGGCATAACAGAAACTGCCCAGAGAAAGACTGTACCTGTGGGGCGGCAGTGGCTCAGTGGTTCATGTAGGTAGTCTACAAACCGGAAGGTTGGTGGTTCAATCCCTGGTTCCACCTGACCAAGTGTTGAGGTGTCCATGAGCAAGACACCTAACCCCAGCTGCTCCCGACGAGCTGACACCACCATCGGTGTGTGAATGGGTGAATGTGAGAATGTGTTAAGCGCTTTGGATGGCCATGGGTCTGTTGAAAGCGCTATATAAATGCAGTACATTTACCAAGGGGGAATCACAGCATATGGGCAATGGGCATCCAGTACAAGGGTTGACCGGCCGGGCATGCACACGAGTACTGGGCCTTGCGTCAGATGCCTCCACCACGTCAGACCGCCAAAGGATGCTGGAGGAACACGATTCAGGGTTTGCCAAGTGGAGAACTCACCTGAAGAGCAAAGTAGACGGAAGGGGAATGGACATCGAGCCAGCCTTCCCGCACATTACCTGTTTGTACACGGGAAGAAACCTACTCAACCCGGAGATTGTTGAAGATGTTAGGTGCTGTATGCTAACGTCCAGGAGGATGCAACCCCCCCCCCCACCCCCCCCCCCCCCCAAGGCACCGCTCGCCTTTGGACTGGTACGTCAAAACGATTGCATCCACTATCCAGTGGACCAACCTCTGTTTGGAGACAGCCATTCCCTTCTGCTGACCTCCAAAGCTGACAAAGAGCTTCTGAAACTGTGCGGTCCACATAAACATGCAATGCACGAGCGGGACACAGCAACGCAAGGGCTGGGTCTCCTCTTCCAGGGGCAGCACTTGCAAGTAGTGATGCACCGAAATGAAAATTCTGGGCCGAAACCGAAAATTTAGGATGCACTTGGCCGAAAACCGAAACTGAAGCCGAAAATGGCTTCTTTTAACCCTCAGAGCCCGACGGCATCGCCCACGACGTCTCACGGCACCTCCGATAAATATCTACCGTTTTTTTCCAGCAGAAAGCTAACGAGCTAGCCATTACGGGGGTGTCTTTGGTGTCTTTGTAGCCTTTACAGAAGGTTTTCTATCCAGCCTGGAACATGTGCATCTTTTTGGAGTTGTTCAGCAATAAATCAAAACGCTTACATCCAAGATATATCCACTTGATGTCCATAATTTATAAATTTTCCGTCATTTTTGCCGCTAGCGCGATGCTAGCTGCCATTTTGGATGAGGGTTTGACCAATGACAGGCTGATCCGTCATCCACGTTGGTGTGCGTCATTACGCATGAACCACAGCTCTGTTATTGTGGATAGAGAGAGACGCACGGCTAGTGTTGAGGATAGAGAGAGAGAGACGTGCTGCAGTTTTGAGTAGTTTTGTGGAGAAAGTTTGAGGAAAAAGTTTGAGGAGAAAGTTTGAAGAGAAGTTCCTGATAGGAACTGTTTTGAGGCTTGGCACCAATAAATATCCAAAATCCAAAGAGGCCAAAAACGCCTGGACTTTTTTTGGAAAAATGTAAATAGTTTTGGTTCTGTATAAGTTATCATGTTTATTCCTGAGTTCCAGGACTCCAAAGACTTGAACAAACTGTTTTCCAGAGGAAATATGCTTAGCTTTTATTTATTTGTGTGTGTTTTCAATAAATATTTGAGTGATTCCATTTCCGTTTTATGTTTTCATTTGTCTTTATGGTCCCATAACTTATTTTACATTCAGGTGACATCAATGCAACACAAATATACTGACAGTGAAAAAAAAGAGGTGTGTCAATTGTCTGTGCACAACAGGGTTGATGTTTTACAAGCTTTTTTAGTAAATAACACCAGGCGGAAAATTAATTGTAAAAATACCCTTAGGTCTTAAAGGGTTAAAAACGTATACTAATATATATATATTGCTTGAATTTAATGGATCTGAAATGAAAAAATGAGGAACCAATAGAATAATCAAACTTTTATTAAGTTACATAACAAAACCTAAAATATTTTTAACAATAAAAAAAAATAATAATACCAAATAGGCCTAATATTATTCTTCAAGTTTTATGTTCCATCAAATAAAATAGTTTTTAACAGTTGTGCAAAAAAAGATTATCTGAATAACTGCACACAAAATCACAGAATGGTTCTCTTTAAGAACATGAGATGCTGCACTGAATTGTTTGTCACTGTCTGTCACTGTTCTCCGGTAAAAATGGCATTTGTGGGGTAAAATATGTTTTTTTGGCAGGGTTGCCTGCTAAAATATGCATTCCTGGGTCTAAATATCACATAATGTGGGCGCTTCCTCGAAAGTAAAGCGTAGGAATGAGGTAAAATCAAGACATGGAAGTACGTATGTGTCCTTCAGATCGAACACTGCAAACCAATCCTGGGAGTGAACGCACGAGAGGATGCGTTTCTTGAATGGGAGCTTGTGAAGGGCTTCCATTGGCAAGAGCCCAATACGCCAGTATCGACGTGACGTTAAACGTGACTGACTGAATGGGAAACGCTGATATAGTGTTGATTGAGTGTTGTCTAGCTGTTTGTATGTTCTCCATCAGGTCCATCACTGATGCGGCTGAGGCGCGGCGCTTCTGTGAGCAGCACGAATGTCCCAACAACTGGAAAGATGCCAGCGGAGAAAACTGCTGCATCCATCACGCCAACATCCACTCCTGCCCCATGGGATTCATGGTACAAAACGTATGAATACAGC
>NC_137117.1:39860494-39975494 GCF_949357685.1 Gobio gobio | reverse complement strand
GTCATGATGGCTGGAGGCTCTGGCGTGGCAGTCATTATGGCTGGAGACTCTGGCGTGGCGGCCATGATGGCTGGAGACTCTGGCGTGGTGGTCATGACGGCTGGAGGCTCTGGCGTGGCGGCCATGACGGCTGGAGGCTCTGGTGTGGTGGTCATGATGGCTGGAGACTCTGGCGTGGCGGCCATGACGGCTGGAGACTCTGGCGTGGTGGCCATGATGGCTGGAGACTCTGGCGTGGCGGCCCTGATGGTTGGAGACTCTGGCGTGGCAGTCATGATGGCTGGAGACTCTGGCGTGGCGGTCATGATGGCTGGAGGCTCTGGCGGGGCAGTCATGATGGCGGGAGGCTCTGGCGTGGTGGCCATGACGGCTGGAGGCTCTGGCGTGGTGGCCATGATGGCTGGAGGCTCTGGCGTGGCGGCCATGACGGCTGGAGACTCTGGCGTGGTGGCCATGATGGCTGGAGGCTCTGGCTTGGCGGTCATGATGGCTGGAGACTCTGGCGTGGCGGTCATGATGGCTGGAGGCTCTGGCGGGGCAGTCATGATGGCTGGAGGCTCTGGCGGGGCAGTCATGATGGCTGGAGGCTCTGGCGTGGCGGCCATGATGGCTGGAGGCTCTGGCGTGGCAGTCATGATGGCTGGAGAATCTGGCGTGGCAGTCATGATGGCTGGAGGCTCTGGCGTGGCAGTCATGATGGCTGGAGACTCTGGCGTGGCGGCCAGAACGGCTGGAGGCTCTGGCGTGGCAGTCATGATGGCTGGAGGCTCTGGCGTGGCAGTCATTATGGCTGGAGACTCTGGCGTGGCGGCCATGATGGCTGGAGACTCTGGCGTGGCGGTCATGACGGCTGGAGGCTCTGGCGTGGCGGCCATGACGGCTGGAGGCTCTGGCGTGGTGGTCATGATGGCTGGAGACTCTGGCGTGGCGGCCATGACGGCTGGAGACTCTGGCGTGGTGGCCATGATGGCTGGAGACTCTGGCGTGGCGGCCCTGATGGTTGGAGACTCTGGCGTGGCAGTCATGATGGCTGGAGGCTCTGGCGGGGCAGTCATGATGGCGGGAGGCTCTGGCGTGGTGGTCATGATGGCTGGAGGCTCTGGCGGGGCAGTCATGATGGCGGGAGGCTCTGGCGTGGTGGCCATGACGGCTGGAGACTCTGGCGTGGCGGCCATGACGGCTGGAGACTCTGGCGTGGTGGCCATGATGGCTGGAGGCTCTGGCTTGGTGGTCATGATGGCTGGAGACTCTGGTGTGGCGGTCATGATGGCTGGAGGCTCTGGCGGGGCAGTCATGATGGCGGGAGGCTCTGGCGTGGTGGCCATGACGGCTGGAGACTCTGGCGTGGCGGCCATGACGGCTGGAGACTCTGGCGTGGTGGCCATGATGGCTGGAGGCTCTGGCTTGGTGGTCATGATGGCTGGAGACTCTGGCGTGGCGGCCATGATGGCTGGAGGCTCTGGCGGGGCAGTCATGATGGCTGGAGGCTCTGGTGTGGCAGTCATGATGGCTGGAGGCTCTGGCGTGGCAGTCATGATGGCTGGAGACTCTGGCGTGGCGGCCATAACGGCTGGAGGCTCTGGCGTGGCAGTCATGATGGCTGGAGGCTCTGGCGTGGCAGTCATTATGGCTGGAGACTCTGGCGTGGCGGCCATGATGGCTGGAGACTCTGGCGTGGTGGTCGTGATGGCTGGAGACTGTGGTGTGGCAGTCATGACTCTGAAATGGGGGGTACCACAGGATTGGAGGGCCACTCATCCGCAGTTCCCACAGTAAATGAGGAATCAATAGGAAATGATAAAGAAAAGAGAATTATATTATAATATAAATATATTGGGGCAGATTCCACGAGACAGCGCTCTCAGGCATTAGATAATTCCAATGGTCAAGTTTTTTTTTTTGCATTTTTTTGTGAAAAATGCCCTTGACGACCTTGACTTGACGACCATGAACAAAGCTAAACAAGGAACAATGGTAACATGAGGGCTATTTATACACACAGACCAGTGAGCAATAAGAAACACCTGTGAACAACCGGTAAACAATAAACCAATCATAAAACAGATTAGAGAAACACATGACCTGAATAACCAATCAGAACTTTATGAGACTAGAGAAACAGATTATCACATGACGGAATAAGGGGATCACATGACAAAACCAGGAAACAGAAACCAAACTACAAAATAAAAGCATGAAACAAAACCACCACTAAACGTGACACCTGTGCTGTCTGTAACTCAGATTACTGTCTGTGGGTTTACCGGCGCGAGGACTGCGCTGAGCCGCTCACCACCTACCAGCAGCGATTGAAGGAGGTTTACACGCCGCCTGAAGCCCAGAGCGGCAGCCAGGAGCCCACGCTGGCCGGAGACGTGTTCAGGTGCACACGCTAACAACACACACGTCCTTTAAACTGGGGCTCCAGGTTCACACACACACAAACACACACACACACAATATCATAACGGACTATCATTGTTTTTCATTTGCAGCTATTCAATAATCTTACTGGAGATTGCGACCCGGAATGATCCAGTTCCGGTGAGCATGTGTGTAAACGTCTGTCGTGATTATTGATTGATCGTCTGATCGCGGCTATTTGACATGATCAGTTAGAATAAGCACACTGTTGACAAACAACATCAACATTAAAGGACAACTCCGGTGAAAAATGAACCTAAGGGTAATTAACACATGGTTACCGAGTAGATCATTCTCTGGGATGTGTTTTCATGAAAATCGAATGTAAAGAGTTTTATCTCTAAAAACAGATGATCTTATAACGCTAGTATATGGGGCATAGAATAAGTCAAATTAAATCGCTGGTTAATACCACTAACAAGGCTCAAAATAGCCTCACACAAACACGGTAGCATAATGAGGGTCCCTACATGCAAACCGAAACATTGAGAACTTTGTAAGTGTACGAACAGTTTAATAATAAGATACTTTATAAAGACAGTACATTACGCGTATACAGACAGGAGCCATCTTGGAAAACAGACTCGACAAGTCGAGCCACGGTTGAATAATCTGCCATCTCTTTAGTGTGTATCCTGTGGAAGCACTAGTCTCTGTTGCGTTGTTTTTAAAAAAAAAAAATTATTTATTTATTTTCTCTGTTGCGTTCAGTGCTTTCTTCCGGAAACAACGGACCAAATGAGATTCCAAGTCACAGTTCATCACTTAGCACAGCGTTCATGGCTCGACTTGTCCAGACTGTTTTCCAAGATGGCTCCTGTCTGTATACGCGTAATGTTCTGTCTTTATAAAGTATCTTCTTATTAAACTGTTCGTACACTTACAAAGTTCTCAATGTTTCGGTTTGCATGTAGGGACCCTCATTATGCTACCGTGTTTGTGTGAGGCTATTTTGAGCCTTGTTAGTGGTATTAACTAGCGATTTAATTGTACTTTTTCTGTGCCCCATATACTAGCATTATAAGCGAATCTGTTTTTAGAGATAAAACTCTTTACATTCGATTTTCATGAAAACGCATCCCAGAGAACGATCTACTCAGTAACCATGTGTTAATTACCCCTAGGTTCATTTTTCACCGGAGTTATCCTTTAAGTTAAAGGGGTCATGACATGAGAAATCACATTTCCCTTGATCTTTCGACATTAAAACGTTTTAGAACCTCATTATAAACAAAGCATTTATTTAATCAAGCTCCAAAACAGCTCGTTTTGATATCGCGGCATCTGTGATGTCACACATTTGCATATGCCCGCCTCTGGAGCAAGACATCGAACGATAGTTTTACATCATCACATCATAGGCCCCGCCCACTGGTGATCAGTATCTGTGTGTGTCAGGTGGAGGACAGCTCTCTGGAGTGTGCCTGGTGTCCTCCGCTGCCCGAGCTGATTTCGGGAAAAGCCGACAGCACCTGCCCCTGCCCTGCTGAATACGCTGAGGTGTGTGAACCGCCGAACTCATGAACACATTCACACCCAAACCAAAAGAAAAAATATGTCACTTAAAGAAAACGAAGCAAGTTTTTAGGAGTGATTACGTTTTTTAAAAATTTGAAACGACTTATCAAACAAGAACAAATGTAGGGCGGGGCTTGATTTTGTCTGTGGGGAATTGATTGGATGGTTGTGGTTTGCTATTGGTGGATCTCATGTGAGTGACAGGTGGCCCCGCCCTCATCATCAGAGAAGAGATGACTCAAGATTACCTGGAACATGAATTGAATAAAATAATGATGTGCAGAGATAAATCATTTACAACAAATACCACAAAACACATGATTTAATTTATCATACTTTTTTTGTAATATATATGTTGAACTCATGCATATATAATTCCTAATGAAAATCATAATCTCCAAAATGATCGAATTTATCTATAAAACTGCCACATCAAATGTGCAAAACAGTTAATCAGTGTTGTATAATAATGTTGGGAAGAGCTCAATGCAGTTTACCAAATCCGGACAAACAAAGACTCATGAAACACAAACAATGGTTGATCATCCAGGTAATGAAACGTGTTCTCTCTCTCTCTCTCTCTCTCTCTCTCTCTCTCTCTCTCTCTCTCTCTCTCTCTCTCTCTCTCTCTCTCTCTCTCTCTCTCTCTCTCTCTCTCTCTCCTCCTTTCATCCTGTTTTCATGCTATCAGCTGATTCGTCGATGCCGTGCTAATAACCCCACCCAGCGGCCCACCTTTGAGCAGATCCGCAAGTTTGTCAACAAAATCAACCCGCACAAAGTCAGTCCTGTCGACATGATGATGGAGCTGGTTAGTCCAACACACACACAGACACTCTCACACACATGTACATAAAATGTCCTTACAATAATAACAAACCTGTGTGTGTGTGTGTGTGTGTGTGTGTGTGTGTGTAGATGGAGAAGTACAGTAAACATCTGGAGGTTCTGGTCGGAGAACGAACGCAAGATCTGATGCTGGAGAAACAGAAGACCGACAGACTGCTTTACAGTAAACGAACACTAATGTTACACAACACACATCTAACACTAATGACGTCACAATTCACTGACAAGACATGAAAAATAAAATAAAAATGCACTCGCAACCGAAGCAATCCCAAATCAGCCAATCAGAAGAGCATGTGGGCGGAGTCTCTGTAAGCGTACCTCACTCGCAACCAAAGCAATCGCAAATCAGCCAATCAGAAGAGCATGTGGGTGGAGTCTCTGCAAGCGCACTGCGCTCGCAACCAAATCAATCGCAAATAAGCCAATCAGAAGAGCGTGTGAGCGGAGTCTCTGTAAGCGTACCTCACTCACAACCAAAGCAATCGCAAATCAGCCAATCAGGGGCCCGTTCTTCGTACCTCGCTAACTCAGTTAGCTGGATTTGATTGTTGACGATTTGGCATGATCTCGGATTGTTTGGTTCTTCGAAGCTCATCCTGGACTTGTTGTCATAGTAACAGGTCCGTAAGCTTAAACCTGCTCGCGAGCGGCTTATTTCATGTAAACAGGATTAGATTGCATCTTGAGGTGATACTTAAAATCTGTCCCAGCCACTGCTACTTTATTACAAGAGTGCATTACTGAACCAGGGGCAATAATAATAATTTTAAATAATAATATAAAAATGTTATATTGTATATGTAGGCTATATGAGAATGTATAATGTTGTGTATAATACTATAGACAGCCACTTGATTGAGCGATTTATTTGTGATGGAATAATTATTTTATAGGCTATAATTTTATTTTTATTGGTTTACACACATGTTGTACAGTTAATCTGAGCCGTGCATTAAGTTATCACGGATATTATGGGAGTGGCTTGATGCGTAAGAGAGGATAATTTGATAATTTGATCTTGACCCATAAGAAACTTGAATACTGTCACGTTACAAATCTGCTTCAAATTGAATTAAAAATTAAATTACAACATTTGAAATAAAAATGTAAAGGGTGTACAAATACTGTATAAAATCGTGAATATAAATAATTGGTAATCATGTTAAAAAAAAAAACATTTATCATTTATCTATTATAACTTTTATGTTGGTTTGGTCGTTTGGCTGTTTCCTTATAAACGTTCAGAAATTCGTGGGGGTTTTTTTGTGTAATTTGTCAAATTTTTTTGCCAGGTGGCTTTTTAATTATATGATGTCATTACGTTGCTGTCTTGACGCCAGCCAATCGCTGCAATGCTGATCATGGTTTCGAGTATCGATGCATCTGCCCTCTTCAGGGAACACAAGAACGCGCAGTGATCTTAGATCATTTAATCCAGATATTTTAATCCAATCCGCAAATTCGTTTGAAGAACCAAATTAGCCAGAGATCAGTTATCACGATTAAAAGATCTGGGATCTGTCAAATCATCTTAGATGTATTAAGCGAGGTACGAAGAACGGGCCCCAGAAGAGCATGTGGGCGGAGTCTCTGCAAGCGCACTGCACTCACAACCAAAGCAATCGCAAATCAGCCAATCAGAAGAGCATGTGGGCGGAGTCTCTGCAAGCGCACTGCACTCGCAACCAAAGCAATCGCAAATCAGCCAATCAGAAGAGCATGTGGGCGGAGTCTCTGCAAGCGCACTGCACTCGCAACCAAAGAAATCTCAAATCAGCCAATCAGAAGAGCATGTGGGCGGAGTCTCTGCAAGCGCACTGCACTCGCAACCAAAGCAATCTCAAATCAGCCAATCAGAAGAGCATGTAGGCGGAGTCTCTGCAAGCGCACTGCACTCGCAACCAAAGCAATCTCAAATCAGCCAATCAGAAGAGCATGTAGGCGGAGTCTCTGCAAGCGCACTGCACTCGCAACCAAAGCAATCTCAAATCAGCCAATCAGAAGAGCATGTGGGTGGAGTCTCTGCAAGCGCACTGCACTCGCAACCAAAGCAATCTCAAATCAGCCAATCAGAAGAGCATGTGGGTGGAGTCTCTGCAAGCGCACTGCACTCGCAACCAAAGCAATCTCAAATCAGCCAATCAGAAGAGCATGTGGGTGGAGTCTCTGCAAGCGCACTGCACTACCAACCAAAGCAATCGCAAATCAGCCAATCAGAAGAGCATGTGGGTGGAGTCTCTGCAAGCGCACTGCACTCGCAACCAAAGCAATCTCAAATCAGCCAATCAGAAGAGCATGTGGGCGGAGTCTCTGCAAGCGCACTGCACTACCAACCAAAGCAATCGCAAATCAGCCAATCAGAAGAGCATGTGGGTGGAGTCTCTGCAAGCGCACTGCACTCGCAACCAAAGCAATCTCAAATCAGCCAATCAGAAGAGCATGTGGGTGGAGTCTCTGCAAGCGCACTGCACTACCAACCAAAGCAATCGCAAATCAGCCAATCAGAAGAGCATGTGGGTGGAGTCTCTGCAAGCGCACTGCACTCGCAACCAAAGCAATCTCAAATCAGCCAATCAGAAGAGCATGTGGGCGGAGTCTCTGCAAGCGCACTGCACTCGCAACCAAAGCAATCTCAAATCAGCCAATCAGAAGAGCATGTGGGTGGAGTCTCTGCAAGCGCACTGCACTCCCAACCAAAGCAATCGCAAATCAGCCAATCAGAAGAGCATGTGGGTGGAGTCTCTGCAAGCGCACTGCACTCGCAACCAAAGCAATCTCAAATCAGCCAATCAGAAGAGCATGTGGGCGGAGTCTCTGCAAGCGCACTGCACTCGCAACCAAAGCAATCTCAAATCAGCCAATCAGAAGAGCATGTGGGCGGAGTCTCTGCAAGCGCACTGCACTCGCAACCAAAGCAATCTCAAATCAGCCAATCAGAAGAGCATGTGGGCGGAGTCTCTGCAAGCGCACTGCACTCCCAACCAAAGCAATCGCAAATCAGCCAATCAGAAGAGCATGTGGGTGGAGTCTCTCTGTAAGCGCACTACACTCGCCCCCAAATCACAGCCAATCAGAAGAGCATGTGGGTGGAGTCTCTCTGTAAGCGCACTACACTCGCCCCCAAATCACAGCCAATCAGAAGAGCATGTGGGCGGAGTCTCTGCAAGCGCATTGATCATGAGTGTTTCAGTGATGTGCGTCAGTGTGTTTGTGAGTTTTACAGCAGGTGTGTGTGTGTGTGTGTTTCAGGTATGCTGCCTAAACAGGTGGCCGATGACCTGCGACAGGGAAAACCGATGCAAGCCCAGAGTTACGTCAGCGCCACTGTGTTCTTCAGGTACACACACACACACACAAATGTTGGGATTCATGTTATATGGGGACTTTCCATAGGCGTAATGGTTTTTATACCGTACATACTGTATATTCTATCCCCCTACACCAGGGCCGTGCAGAGAGTTCGTCAGGGGCAGGGGCTCAAATGTAAAAAAGGGGCAATATATAAATTATATATATATATATCCTTATGCTCATCAAGCCTGCATTTATTTAATCAAAAATACAGAAAAAACAGTAGTCTAATATTGTGAAATATTATTATATATACTTTTTAACTTTTTATTAATCAAAGAATCTTGAAAAGAGTATCGCAGTTTCCATCATTGACATTAAATCCTCATATTAGAATGATTTCTGAAGGATCATGTGACACTGAAGAGTGGAGTAATGATGCTGAAAATACAGCTGTGATCACAGGAATAAACTATATTTTAAATTATTTTAAAATTGAAAAACATTTTTTTTATATATTTCGCAATATTGCTGTTTTTTTAATCAAATAAATGCAGGCTTGATGAACATAAGAGACTTCTTTCATAATGCTACATAATATTAAAAAATGGTAATAAGTCCTTTCCTTTCATGTAACCATTTCGCCAGCCTACACTTCGCTTAATAGGCCTGTAGGTGCCGGTGGCACTTGGGTTTTGTTAACTTTGATAGTTTCATGAAATAGTAAACGGTGTATCAATACAATATACATAAATACAAGTGAATTCAACACTACTTACCATTAATGCGACGTTTGCTGCTGTGGTTTTGTGCAGGGATTTGTTTGTTGTCAGTTAAAATCCATTTTGTCAGTGATGCAATTTATAAAATTAGACAAACCGCAGGAAATTGTTCCACAAACGTTAGTTCGTCTGTCCATGTAATTTTCAACCGATTTATGAATAAGAATAGAAAATTACCGTTTCACATCGCCCAATGGAATTTGAACTTGCTTTGCCAGATCACGATTGGTTGGTGTATATACATGACAAACGGGCATTGGTGAATTGTGTAATACTTTAAAATATATAGCTAATATATAGATTTGTAATTAAATCAACACATTAGCTCTGATTATGGATGAAAAAAAAAACATTGGCTTACTTTTTTCCCGCGAGGCCACACACTCTCTGAAAGGACCATATTTGGCTCGAGAGCCGCTTCCGAACCGTGGAAAATCAGCTGTCAATCAAAACGCACGCGACCCATAGCAACGCGTTACGGCAACGCCTCAACAGAAATTGTCCGACTTTTGAGCCGTTCGTTACTATTGTATACATTGTCATGTTATAATAATTACATTTATTTAGTTTTATTGACCACGATATTATCATTGATATTTGTCTGAGAGGGGCACTTTTGATTCATTTTGAAAAAGGGCAGGGGCTCGAGCACCCAAAGCCCCCCCCCTCTGCACGTGCCTGCCCTACACTGCCCCTGCCCCTAAACCTACCCATCACACACACACACACACACACTGCCCCTGCCCCTAAACCTACCCATCACACACACACACACACACACACACACACACACACACACACACACACACACACACACACACACACACACACACACACTGCCCCTGCCCCTAAACCTACCCATCACACACACACACACACACACACACACACACACACACACACACACACACACACACACACACACACACACACACACACACACACACACACACACACACACACTGCCCCTGCCCCTAAACCTACCCATCACACACAAACACACACACACACACTGCCCCTGCCCCTAAACCTACCCATCACACACACACACACACACACACACACACACACACACACACACACACACACACACACACACACACACACACACACACACACACACACACACACACACACTGCCCCTAAACCTACCCATCAAGGGAGACATTCTGCATTTTTACATTGTCAAAAAACATCACTGAGTCTGATTTATAAGATGTTTTCCTCATGGGGACCAAAAAATGTCCCCACAAGGATGAGGATTTCGGATATTGCCATCTTTGTGGGGACATTTTGTCCCCATAACGTAGGGATTACCAGTCCACACACACACACACACACACACACACACACACACACACACACACACACACACACACACACACACACACACACACACACACACACACACACACACACACACACACACACACACACACACACACACACACACACACACACACACACACTTAACAATAACAACTCTTCATTGTTAGTTCCTGGTCCATTAAACACTTTTAACTGTAGTAATGTTAACTAATGCAACTCTCTCATCAAACTCGACTGACTCAATCTCTGGTTCTTCTCTTCTCTTCTCTTCTCTTCTCTTCTCTTCTCTTCTCTTCTCTTCTCTTCTCTTCTCTTCTCTTCTCTTCTCTTCTCTCTCTCCTCTCCTCTCCTCTCCTCTCCTCTCCTCTCCTCTCCTCTCCTCTCCTCTCCTCTCCTCTCCTCTCCTCTCCTCTCCTCTCCTCTCCTCTCCTCTCCTCTCCTCTCCTCTCCTCTCCTCTCCTCTCCTCTCCTCTCCTCTCCTCTCCTCTCCTCTCCTCTCCTCTCCTCTCCTCTCCTCTCCTCTCCTCTCCTCTCCTCTCCTCTCCTCTCCTCTCCTCTCAGTGATATTGTGGGATTCACTCAGTTGTCCAGCACTAGCACACCTTACCAGGTGGTCGACTTCCTGAACAAACTCTACACCACCTTTGACGAGATCATCGACAACTACGATGTCTATAAAGTGGAAACCATCGGCGATGCATGTATGTCCCTCTTCATCTGTCAAAACACTTAGCGAGTGTACGTTGATACGAGGGATTTTGTGCTTTTGTGTAACGCAGATATGGTGGTGTCCGGTGTGCCGAATGAGAACGGGATTCTGCACGCGTCTGAGATCGCCAGCATGGCTCTGGACCTGGTGTCCGTCTGCAAGACCTTCAGGATCCCCCACAGACCACAAACCCAGCTCCAGATCCGCGCTGGGATACACTCAGGTCCACAATGAGCATCTAGAATATCTTACATCTTACACTTAAACATTTAGATATACACCGATCAGGCATAACATTTTATGACCCTGATGATCTCTGTTAGTATGTAATTATCTAATCAACCAATCACATGGCAGTTGCTTCAATGCATTTAGGGGTGTGGTCCTGGTCAAGACAATCTCTGAGTATTACACAATCTGCTCAGTTACTGGGATTTTCACGCACAACCATTTCTAGGGTTTACACAGAATGGTGTGAAAAGGGAAAAACATCCAGTATGCGGCAGTCCTGTGGGCGAAAATGCCTTGTTGATGCTAGAGGTCAGAGGAGAATGGGCCGACTGATTCAAGCTGATAGAAGAGCAACTTTGACTGAAATAACCACTCGTTACAACCTTGAGGCGGATGAGCTACAACAGCAGAAGACCCCACCGGGTACCACTCATCTCCACTACAAATAGGAAAAAGAGGCTACAATTTGCACAAGATCACCAAAATTGGACAGTTGAAGACTGGAAAAATGTTGCCTGGTCTGATGAGTCTGGATTTCTGTTGAGACATTCAGATGGTAGAGTCAGAATTTGGCGTAAACAGAATGAAAACATGGATCCATCATGCCTTGTTACCACTGTGCAGGCTGGTGGTGGTGGTGTAATGGTGTGGGGGATGTTTTCTTGGCACACTTTAGGCCCCTTAGTGCCAATTGGGCCAAACTGCTCAAGAAGTTAATGCTGGTTCGGATAGAAAGGTGTCAGAATACACAGATTATCTCAGTTTGTTGTGTATGGGCGGCCCATGCTGACCCCTGTCCACCGCCCAAAGCACCAACAGTGGCACGTCAGCATCGGAACTGGACCACTGTGGCTCTTTCTGCAGATAATGCGCCGCCACAAAGCACAAATGCTTCAGGAATGGGTTGAGGCGTTGACTCAGCCTCCAAATTGCCCAGATCTCAATCCAGTTGAGCATCTGTGGGATGAGCTGAACAAACAAGTCCAATCCATGGAGGCCCTGCCTCACAACTTACAGGACTTAAAGGATCTGCTGCTAACATCTTGGTGCCCCAGCACACCTTCAGGGGTCTAGTGGAGTCCATGCCTCGACGGGTCAGGGGGACCGACACAATATTATGCCTGATTGGAGTGTATTTACCATCAATAAATCCAATGTGTTTTAATCGTGTTCTTTCCGATGGCGTCTTCAGGTCCAGTAGTAGCAGGAGTTGTGGGAACTAAGATGCCGAGATATTGTCTGTTTGGAGACACGGTGAACACAGCGTCCCGCATGGAGTCGACCAGCGAAGGTAAAAAACGCATCCGTGTGTCTCCATTAAAAAGTCAGTTCTCAACACATGTTTTGCTGTATGCATTTATTGTTGTTTGAAGTGCAATAGTCCAAAAATGAATGTATGGTTTTGTCTGTAGCGCTGAAGACCCAGTGCAGCTCCAGTGCGTTTTACCTGCTGGAGGAGATCGGCGGGTACCTGCTCACCTGCAGAGGTGTGCTACAGGTGAAGGTGAGACACGCTCCTGTTCTGCTGCTCACAATAATAACAATAATAATCATTTAATACGGTTGTCCAATTACTGTAATAATTAAGCCTTCGTTTAAGTTGGAAAATGCTTTGATTTAATATTTTTTATTATGCAAAAGTATAAATTAATTTAAACTAAATTTCAAATACATTGTAAAATTGTATTTGAAACATTGTGAACCTTATAATATTGTAACTGTTTTTGAAACATTAAAATTTTACAGCGTTTCAAATACAATGTTACGTTGTTTCAAATATGTCGACACAAATTTTTCAAATACAACGTTACAATTTCACAATGTATTTGAAACATCGTAACATATTTTAATTTACCTGTAAAAATTGAAACAAAATTTAAATTAAATAATTACATTGTATTTGGAACATTGTAAAACATTTTGAAACTTATTTGAAACATGTTACATTCACATATATATTTACGTTAGTGTTTCAAATATGTTTACAATGTTTCAAATACATTGTAAAATTGAATTTTAAACAATAAAAATGTAAGCATCGTAAACGTTGTATTTGAAATATGTTACAATGTTTACAATGTATCAAATACGATGTTTACATTGCTGCAGTGTTTCAAATATGTTTACAATGTTGACAATGTTTCAAATATATGAACAATTGTAGCATTGTAAACATTGTATTTGAAACAATTTAACATTGTAAATATATTTGAAACAACATTTGTTTGAAACGATGTAACACTGTATTTGAAATATTACAATTATAAAGGGTTTCAAATACAATGTTACATCGTTTCAAATAAATATTTTGTTTCAAATATATTTACGATGTTAAATTGTTTCAAATACAATGTTTACAAAGTTTCAAATACATTGTAAAAAACATACACTGTATTTGAAACATTGTAAACGTGTCTGTAAACGTATTTGACATATTGTAAACAATGTAACATGTTTGAAATAAGTTTCAATGTTACAGTGTTTCAAATATGTTTATGATGTTTACTATGTTTCAAATACAGTGTGATTTTTTACAATGTATTTGAAACATTGTAATATTGAATTTGAAACATTGTAACATTGTATTTAAAACATTGTGTTTGAAACATTGTGAACCAAGGTTTCAAATACGTTACAATTTTGCAATGTATTTGAAACATCGCAAACATTGTATTTGAAACATTGTAACATATTGTAAACAGGAACAAATTTAACAAAATTGTAAGTAAAATATTACATTGTATTTGAAACTTATTTGAAACATGTTACAATGTTTACAATATTTCAAATACATTTACAATGTTAGTGTCTCAAATATATTTACAATGTTACGATAATATAAAATTGTAACGTTGTATTCTAAACAGTAAAAATTGAAGCATTGCAAACATTGTATTTGAAATATGTTACAATGTTTACAATGTTACCGTTTCAAATGTTTACAATGTTACAATGTTTCAAATACAATGTTTACATTGTTGCAGTGCGTCAAATATGTTTACAGTGTTACAATGATTCAAATACAATGTTACAATGTTGACAAAGTTATATAAAAATATATAAACAATTGTAAACATTGTATTTAAAACACTGTGTATTGTGAAGAAAGCTTAACAAATAAACTTGACTTGTGTTTTCTCAGGGTAAAGGTGACATGGTGACTTATTGGCTGGAAGGGAAAAATTCTTCAGCTCCCAGTAAAGATGCCAAGAAACCCCTGACACTGCAGGAGTGGGAGAGACGCGCGAGCGTCCCAGAGCTACAGAAAGAGGATTACTCCAGTATCCCAGGAGTCCTCAGCAGCTCCGACAGCACTGAACTCCTGTGCGACACACGCGCATGAACACACTTCTGTACTTTAGAAAAGCTTCCGAATAGAAGCATAAAGGGTTCTGTCAGATGCTTATATGGGTTCCCATCATGGCAACTCATTTTAATTACAGTTTGCGAATTAAGCAGCTCATAAACGTACACAATTCTCCTTGTGTAGAACAGTTTTAGCATAAAGAGTTCTTTAAGATTGACTCAAGAACCCTAGAGTTCTAAATAGAACCTTCTAGTAAAATAAAGTATATAGTAAAATACTGTTGTTTAGCTGATGTTTATCATTGGTTAGAAAAACTGCAAAAAATGCGTTTCTTACTTAGTATTTTTGTCTTGTTTTCAGTCCAAATATCTAAAAAATCTTACATTAAGAAGCATTTCGTTTGAAGTTTTTGCTTAAAATAAGCAAAATAATCTGCCAATGGGGTAAGTAAATTCATCTTAATTCAAACAGAAAACAAGATAATTTTGCTTACCCCATTGGCAGATTATTTTGCTTATTTTAAGCAAAAACTCCTTTAATTTTGAATTATTTTCCCCAAAAAACAAGACAAAAACTTTTGCTTGTCTAGTAAATGCTTCTTAATATAAGATTTTTTTGATATTTGGACTGAAAACAAGACAAAAATACTAAGTAAGAAAAGCATTTTTTGCAGTGTGACTTTAATAACTGTAATCGTTTCTTCTGTATGTTCTCTTTATCAGTCAGTGTTTGTAGCATCAGAGCAACAGCGAGAGATACAATAATAGTAAATAGTGCTGGTAACATATATTTATTAATAAAAAAAAACACAAATGCATATAACGATGGTGATTTTTTTTCATATAATTTTATATTGTGAAACTCAGTTTGAGGTCAGTAAGATTTTTTAAAAGAAGTTAATACTTTTATTCAGAATATAGGACACTTTTTTTTTTTTTTACCTTTATTTATATAGTGCTTTTTACAATACAGATTGTTTCAAAGCAGCTTCACAGTATTAACACGGTCTCTGCAGACATTTCATTTGAAAGATCGGAGTCATCGCGCCGGAGACGGGTTCATTGAGGATGCCGTGTCGATGAGGCAATTATTAAATAGGAATATTCGAACAATCGGAGTCATCACGCCGGAGACGGGTTTATTGAGGATGCTGTGTCGATGAGGCAATTTTCAGGGGGAGTCTAATTGACACGGTCTCTGCAGACACTTCAGGGTCATGCATTGGTCATGTCTGGCCGCAGGTCCACCATCTGATCTGGATCCGGCCCGGATCCGGCTGACTGCAGTAAACCTCGGGATAAAACAGAGAGACGTAGAGTAGACGCCATTCTTCTGATGATGTCACGAGTACATCAGGTGTTATGGGAAGTGTTCCCGGTTCCGGCTGACCTAGTTAATGCAGCCTAACAATCATTTCATTGAAAAAGTGTTTTATGTGTATGCCACAGTAAAGAGATGTGTTTTTAGTCTAGATTTAAACTGACAGAGTGTGTCTGCTTCCCGAACAATGTTAGGAAGACTGTTCCAGAGTTTCGGAGCTAAATAGGAAAAGGATCGACCGCCTGCAGTTGATTTGGATATTCTCGGTATGATCAACTGGCCAGAGTTTAGAGAGCGCAGTAGACGTGATGGAGTATAATATGTTAAGAGCTCGCTCAAGTACTGGAGATAAACCATTTAGTGCTTTAATAAGCAAGATTTTAAAATGTATGCAATGTTTAATAGGCAGCCAGTGCAGTGTTGACAGAACTGGGCTAATATGGTCATACTTCCTGGTTCTAGTAAGAACTCGAGCTGCTGCGTTTTGGACCAGCTGGAGTTTATTTATTAAGCGAGCAGGGCAACCACCCAGTAGAGCATTACAATAATCTAGCCTTGAGGTCATGAACGCATGAACTAGTATTAAGTTGCAGGAAAATACTGGTCATCCAATGTTTTATATCAGCTATGCATTCCGTTAATCTTGTGGTAAGTTTCTTCAGGGCGTGAAGAAATATAGAGCTGAGTATCGTCAGCATAACAATGAAAACTAACGCCATGCTTCCTAATGATATCTCCCAGTGGTAGCATGTACAGGGTGAAGAGCAGCGGTCCTAGCACTGAGCCCTGCGGTACTCCATACTGAACTTGCGATCGGTGTGACATCTCTTCATTTACTGCTACAAACTGATAACGATCAGATAGGTATGATTTAAACCATGACAATGCAATTTCACTGGTATTGATGGTTTCCACGAAAAATATGAAGTTTTCAACAGCAGCAGATCATCATATTATAATAATTTCTGAAGGATCGTGTGACACTGAAGACTAGAGTAATGTTGATAAATTCAGCTTTGATCACAGGAATAAATTATAGTTTACAATATACTCACATATAATAATATTACATACATTGGAATAATATTTCACTATTTTTACAGTATTTCTGATCAAATATATGCAGTCTTGGTGAGCAAAAGAGACTTTACAAAACATAAAAAAATCTTACTGACCCCAAACATTTGAATGGTATTAAAAACAGCCAGTGTATTACACCTTAATGTTTCGAACATGCATTCATGCCATTGACATAGCAAATACACACTTATTAGACATTTTATATTTACACACAATATGCAAACACAACAAATGAATGCATGGTGAAGAGAAGGTTAAACAGTATCTCAGTAACAGAGAGAGAGAGAGAGAGAGAGAGAGAGAGAGAGAGAGAGAGAGAGAGAGAGAGAGAGAGAGAGAGAGAGAGAGAGAGAGAGAGAGAGAGAGAGAGAGAGAGAGAGAGAATATGGACTCAGGTGTTGATCTGAATGAGAAGCTCTTCAGCAGATGTGTTTAATTATTACAGACAGACAGATAGATAGATAGATAGATAGATAGATAGATAGATAGATAGATAGATAGATAGATAGATAGATAGATAGATAGATAGATAGATAGATAGATAGATAGATAGATAGATAGATAGATAGATAGATGGACAGAAGGGACGCGAAGTGATCGGAACATCCGAATCCAATGATTTGGAGGGGCGTCCCAATACTTTTGGCAATATAGTGTAACTTTCCATATTGTGTGTGAATCCGTTGTATGGCATCTTACACACACAGACCTCAGTCCTACAGTTTTCCGCTGCAGACGTGACACACACACACACACACACACACACACACACACACACACACACACACACACACACACACTAATTATAAATGTGAAAGAGACGCGGGCCAAGAGCTTCTCTGTGCTGAGGATTAATCAGGCCGTCTGAAGGGTCTTGCTAATGAAATGCGTGAGCACCGCACGAGCACAAAAGAGCCATTCACTCAATCATTTCATTAACATCACAGAGAGAACACGAGAAACAGACATGAAAGCAAACCTGCATCACTAACTACACGAGATCTGGCTGGACCTCAAACACATGCATCTCTGGATCTTTACAAAACCATCTACTGGAGCTTTAAAGAAACGAGACCTTTAATGAACCAGCATCTCTAAAAAATAATAATAATAATAAATAAAAATAGATTTTGCTACTACAAAAAACAAACAAACAAACAAACAGCTGAACGACCAAATATGTGAAATTGTATAAAAAACAAAACAATTTGAAATATAAAACATACATATCTTTTTTCAGCCAGTTGACATTTCATTTTCATTTAATCTAACTTTATGTACTAAAATTAAAATAACTAAAACTGAAGCAGATTCTCCTCAGACGTCAAATAACCGTTAAGATGTAAATGCCTGAAAGACAATTTGAAATAAACATTAAATACCCACATGAAAAAATACTATAGTATATTATAGTAAACTTACAGTAAAATTACTCTAGTATAGTGTTTTTGAACCATACTATAGTAAAGATACTACAGTAAATTGTGGTATATTATAGTATTTACTACACTTTGTTAATTTACTGTAGTATATTTAGAGTAATATAGTATTTAGAGTAATTTTACTATAATACTATAGTATTTTTTCATGTGGGTATATATAAAAAACTTAGCCTACATTTTTTTTTCTTGACAAAGTTAACATTTCATTTTCATTTAATCTAACTTTATGTACTAAAACTGAAGCAGATTCCCCTCAGACGGACCGTTAACGTCAAACAGCCGTTTAAATTCAAATGCCAGATTCGCGCTTCTGGACCATGACGTGTACACTCGTACGCGTATGTTTTAAGAGAAAATGACAATACAATACAATAACTAAGATTTTACAACGAAAAAAGATAATAAAAAAAACCATGTTAATAAAAGCTACAGTATTATCCCCATGATACTTAAATAACACTGGAATCGATGAAAAGGCTTTATATTTAAGACACAACCACACACTATTAATTAATGGCGATCTTTTGACCAGAGGATTTATTTGCATTACCTTTCTAAGACTTTTTCCGTTCTGTCTTGTGTTTATTGTCTTTTGCATGAACACACAGAACCAATAAATAACAGACATACTCGAATATTCCACGTTCTTTCCTCAGATTGCCACACGAGCCCAGTGTAGTGTGCATGTCTAGTGCACTACACCACCTAGTGGCCTGTTAGGGTAACAGAAATACAGGGTCAGATCTAAAGAAAAAACATTTCATAAAAATAACCTTTTTGTTTGAGAAACATATCCAAATGTAAGTGTTTCAGGGAGTTTTCGCCGGAATTTTTTTTAAATAATAAAAATAAAAACGTTTTGTTTGAAAAACATATTTCAACACACACACACACACATTATATATATATATATATATATATATATATATATATATATATATATATATATATATATATATATATATATATACATACAGTGTTGGGGAAAGTTACTTTGAAAAGTAATGCATTACAATATTGCGTTACTCCCTTAAAAAGTAACTAATTGAGTTACTTAGTTACTTTTTAAGAAAAGTAATGCGTTGCGTTACTTTTTCTCACCTGGGCTGGGCTTGCTTTTTTGTTTTGTTTTTTAATAGCAAAAAAAGTCCCTTTTTGTGCAAATGTAAAGACCTCTTCATACCAAAATTGAAATAATAGGCCTCAGGCTGAGGTAAAAATGTGCTGCCATTCTGGATAATGGAAGAATAGGACGCAGGAGAAAAACGTTTTACCAATAAAAACAAAAAATCTAGTAATTTTTGCTCATGGCTTAACTGAATCATCAAAGGTCAGCAGCACGACATTGGTCAATAACGGTAGATTAAATGCATACAAATAATTGTTTTATTTAACATTTATATATTTGAGTACTCTGATTTTGCATTTGACTGATTTTATTCATTTTGAGGAGTACAGAATCTTTATTGTGCAAGTGAGATGAGTAAATGCTCACATTTAGTCTAGAACTACAATAACCATCATGTTCACACACACACACACCTCTCCACTTATTTTTCTCAACATGGGGGCAGGAGAGCTGTCAGTCAAATTAATGTGAAAAAGTAACTTGCGTTACTTTTTTGAAAAAGTAACTCAGATATAAAAAAATATGTAAATTTTAAAAGTAATGCATTACTTTACTAGTTACTTGAAAAAGTAATATTATTATGTAACTCAAGTTACTTGTAATGCGTTACCCCCAACACTGTATATATATATATATATATATATATATATATATATATATATATATATATATATGTACATCCATTACTTTTTCCCATCAAATTTTTTTTCTTTAATTCTGAGCAAAAATACAGTATCAGGTCTAAAGAAAATTAATGAATGAATAAAATAATATTTCAAAATTGAAGTCCCGTGGAAAATGTTTTTATTAATATCTGACCAAAACATAAAGTGCCAGATCTAAAGAAAAATAATCACTACACTAAAAAAAATAATGAAAAGCCGGTTTGAAATACATTTATTACACACACAAAAAATGTATTTACATCATTGTATTAAAAAAATTAATAAATAAATAAATGACACATTATATACAATAAATTCTAAACCCATTTCTGGTGTTGATTCAGTCTGGATCTCCATAAGGGGTTTTGGGGAGGTTTTTCCTCTGATATGGGCTTTAGATGAGTCTGTACTGACTGAAGTCCATCAGACGGCCTGTCAATCATCTGTCATGTCTGCTGTTGATTGATCTGTCCTCTCTTCTCCAGCTCCCATTGAGCGGCGATTCGTGTGCCGTAGATGACGAAGCCCCAGGACAGCAGAACCACGGCCAGAAGAACCTTTATTTGAAATAAACGTTAACTGACATCAAATAATATTATTTATATATATATATATATATATATATATATATATATATATATATATATATATATATATATATATAAAAAAAATTCAGCCAGTTGACAAAGTAACATCTCATTTTCATTTGATCCAACTTTATGTGCTAAAATAACAAACTGAAGCAGATTCTCCTCAGACGAACCGTCAAAATAACCGTTAAAGTTTGAATGCCTGAGATTCGCGCTTCAGGACCATGACGTCTACACGGTGATTTTGAGAAAACGACAAAACACAATAAAATAACTAAGATTTTAAAACGAAAAAGATAAAAAAAAAACATGTTAATAAAAAAACACAAATCTCAATTATACTAAAACACTGGAACCGATTAAAGAGTTTTATATTTGCTAGTATTAAATAAGTATAATATTGTATTTCTAGTCTTGATATTTTTAACTAAAACCATTATCGTTTAAGTCTTAAAATAAAACATCAAATAACACTGCAACTTATTTGTCATGGTAGTAAAGTAACTACGATAACTTACTCTTAATTTACTATATGTATCCTCAATAATTTATTAATACCAAAATAATAATGTCATGAGAAGCTGTATTTTCTGATACTCACGATCGAGAATATTCTGTCCAAACAGCGTCGACTGGCGAGCATTGTTTTATGTCTGTTTATTTTAATCTTGCATTTAAACTACAAACTCAAAGGCAAGCACTCGTTAGCGCAGTTAGCATCGAATCACGACCGGAAGCACACATCCAACCGGAAGAACCTTTCACTCCACTGCCGGTTCACCCGGGACATTCTTTCTTCTCTTGTAGTTTTCATAAGGTCCTTCTACAAATGCAGCAAAACACTATACAATGAGAATTATATTCAAACTGCAGGGGGAAAAAACTCATAAAACTTATTCAACTCATAAATGTGACTTAGTATGTCATAATTTCGACTTTTCATCTCATAAATGTGACTTAGTATATCATAATTTCAACCTTTTTAGGTATAATTATGATTTTCATATCATAACTATAACTTAGTATGTCATAATTTCGACTTTTTAGGACTTAGTATGTCATAATTTCAACCTTTTTAGGTATAATTGATTTTTATATCATAATTTTAACTTAGTATGTCATAATTTCGACTTTTCATCTCATAAATGTGACTTAGTATATCATAATTTCAACCTTTTTAGGTATAATTATGATTTCGATATCATAATTATGACTTGGTATGTCATAATTTTAACCTTTTTAGGTATAATTATGATTTTCATATCATAATTATGACCTATATGTTATAATTTCGACTTTTCATCTCATAAATGTGACTTAGTATATCATAATTTCGACTTTTTAAGGTATAATTAGTATTTTCATATCATAATTATGACTTAGTATGTCATAATTTCAACCTTTTTAGGTATAATTGATTTTTATATCATAATTATGACCTAGTATGTCATAGTTTCGACTTTTCATCTCATAAATGTGACGTAGTATGTCATAATTTCGACGTTTAAGCCAAAATTGATTTACAAAAGCATGTTTTTTCCATAGACTGTAAAAAAATGTTTATTGTGTGGCGAATTTCTGCATTTACTATTCAAGAACAATATATACGAGACTATCTATTTATTGTCTGTATATTTTAATTAATAAATATAGTTTATATTTGTTTGAAAGAGCGAGAGAGATAGAGAGAGAGCGAGCGAGCGTGCGCGTGCGTGCGTGCGGTCGGTCACGTGCTGCGCGCCGCCGGTGCAGTACCGCTCCAGTCCGCTGGTGGCGCGCGTGCCCGTGTCGTCTGCCGGATGAGGCGCTCTGCTGTGTGTTCTGTCTCTCCACAGCAGTGCGAAACTCCTTCACTTCCATCGGTTTTTAATGTACATTTCCTTTTATTTCGTGTTTTTATCGCAGCGGATATCACGCTGGTGTGATATAGATGCGTTTATGGCCGTTTATGGGATAATTTACAGTGTTTCTGAGGCTTTGTAATGAGGAGGTGATGATCAGGTAAGAGGCTGTTTCATAAAACTAGCCATTTGTTGTATTTTTGATCAGATTTCGTTCGTTTATCCGTATATTGTCGATAAAGGTGTTGTATAATCGCTGCTTTAGAGGCGAGAGAGATATCCAGTGATCCTCGATGAAAACCGACAGCAATGTAACTGGTTATTTTTTTTTAAATATGTCACATTTTTTATGTAATTTTGGACATAATCGTCGGTGTTTGCTGTCCCCAGGGACACACTTCGTTTACTCAGTTTGAACGATCTTAGTTTAAATGATTATTTTTAATGTATTTTATGTAAATTCGTTACACACTAAATGTCGCATTAACCAAGTATTATGACTCTAGTATGGCGTTAGATGGAGATACCGTAGTGTTATCGTGTATACCGTAGTACTGAATGATAACCGTATTATACTAATGTATTTACATGGTATTTCAAAGTACTTTAAAAGTGCCATGTAATTCCCAAACCTGCTGCTGATAGGGTTATGTTACAAGTAATAATTGCAGAAAAATCCTTATCTTAGGTGTACATGTAACTTAGTTTGTAGGGATTTTGTCAGATACCGATAATTCTTTATATTTGATATAACCGATATATTGGCCGATAAATCTAAATCCATATTTTTATATAATTTTTGCGAGCCTGATTACAAAAACAAGTAATTTTTTTTCTTTTTAAGTCATAATTTCGACTTTTTAAGGTATAATTATGATTTTCATGTCATAATTATGACCCATTATGTCATAATTTCGACTTTTCATCTCATAAATGTGACCTAGTATGTCATAATTTTAACTTTTCATCTCATAAATGTGACTTAGTATGTCATCATTTCGACTTTTCATCTTATAAATGTGACCTAGTATGTCGTAATTTCGACCTTTCATCTCATAAATGTGACTTAGTATGTCATACTTTTCGACTTTTTAAAGTAGAATTGATTTTCATATCATAATTATGACCTAGTATGTCATAATTTCGACTTTTCATCTCATAAATGTGACCTAGTATGTCATAATTTCAATTTTTCATCTCATCATTTTGACTTAGTGTGTCATAATTTCGACTTTTTAAGGTATAATTATGATTTTTCATATCATAATTATGACTTAGTATGTCATAATTTGGACTTTTCATGTGACTTAGTGTGTCATAATTTGGACTTTTTAATGTCAATTATGATTATCATGTCATAATTATAACTTAGTATGTCATAATTTCGACTTTTCATCACATAAATGTGACTTAGTATATCATAATTTTGACTTTTTAAGGTATAATTATGATTTTTATATCCTAATCATGTAATTATAACTTAGTATGTCCTAATAAAATATTTTGGTGTACATGTAGTTTGTAGGGATGCACTGATATGAACATTTTGGCCGATACGATAATTCTTTATATTTGATATAACCGATATATTGGCAGATAAATAGAAATCCGAAAAAACGCAATTTTTGCGAGCCTGATTACAAAAACAAACGACTCATCATTAAAATCCATGACCCAAACACACAATTATAATGTTATACAATTATGCATGATAGACTATGCACAAAACACAAAGCGTTTTTATTTTTTTTATTTTTTTTATTTTATCTTTATCAATATTTGTCTCATTAAATCCCAATGGTGACCGTTCAAAAATGGGGGAAAAGCACTTCTTGTGTTCTTTGGTCTCAAGTTTGCATGCCTGTAACTCCAGAAGTATTAAAGATATCTTAATATCCTTTTAGATTCTTGTTCTTTATAAACTGTTCTTTTAACATCGTGATTTTCAAGGCCTTATATAGTTCAGTCCCAGAGATATTGGGATCTCAAAGCAGCTCCATGTTCAAATTGGACACATTTTCAGTAGGGGTGCACCGATCCGACTTTTTCAGTCCCGATACCGATCCGATACTATTGTTGAATTAATAATAAACTGTATATCTTCCACCTTATACCTTCCTTGAAGAGACTAAAGGCACCAGACTTTACTAACTAAACATAACTAAGACAAAATAACAGATGTATGTAAGGTGTTGAATTCTTATTTATTTAAAAAACAATTGTGCATTCAAATCTAAAATAGAATGTAATCTAACTTCTTTAAATAAATAAAATGTAGCAGTGGAAACAAAAAACAGTGTAGGCCTATTGGTCAAACATACAATAGTAATCTGACAGTTACCAAACATTTTTTACACTACAGATAATTGTTTTGGTATATAATCATATCAATATTAAAAAGTAGCATTACAAATTAACAAATAGTCTAATTTTCTACCATATGCAATTTAATAAAAAATTTCAGCTAGCTAATAACAACTTTGTTCTGGTTTCACCTCACTCCAGATTAAATGATTGTAGGCTAGGCCTATTTATTTTACTACACATTGTCAACAGAAATAAGATGAAATACTGTTGATAATTAAAAATAATTCTTACTACCCACTCTTGCTAAAATGGGTAAGCACACTTGTGTTCTCATTTCAGTTGCGTTCTGAGTAAATTAATAAACTGAGTTCATGAGTTCAGTGTTGGACAGATCAGTTGTTCTGGCCAGTCGTTAAAATGATTCGGTTCAAAGGAGTCATTAGGTCACGAATCGGACATTAGCAGACGCGTTGTGTGCGAATCCCGTCTGTTAGAACATCGCGAAAGATGTCAACACACAGAAAACACTTCATAACTGGATATAATTTGTCTCCCGCTTATTGAAAGTATGCTTTATGTCAGCTGGTCAGAGAAAAGTCAATGTTTTTTGAGCGCAATTCACACCCAGTGATAATTCAAGGACAAAATTGTCCGAATGTGTCACGTGCAACATGGTTTCGGTCTTCCGAGCTTTTGATTTGGATTAATATGTGAAATATGAGAGCGAACACTGATTATTTTGAAGACCCAGAGAGCGCGCGCGGGGGAGGAGCTCTCAGATCGGTCTCTCTGTCACTCAGTCACGAGCGCAGCATCTGTTCTACATCACTCGTAAATCACAATAACTCATCAAATTAGGCTTTGGCCGTCAAAAAAATGTCAATGCAGGAAAGACCCTGACTTTGCAGTAATACCCTCGAAACAGCGACGAACTAGTTGGCGTGGCAAGCGTGAAATATCTCCTCCACACAGCCGACTCTCTGGCTCGCTCCCTTCTAGCATGCGACACACGTGAAGCTGACGAATGACGTAGGTTCTGCTGCGACGGAAAAAAACACCTGGATCGGCTTGTGGATCTGTTCATTTTTCCGATCCCCGATCCAGCTATTTTGTCAGTATCGCGGCCGATATCCGATCCTAATATCGGATCGGTGCACCCCTAATTTTCAGTGAACGAAAAGCACTTGTGTTTCTCTTTGCACACAGCTGATACTTATTGCATTTAAAGGGAAATGTCTGAAGAATAAATAATGTTTCAACTAGAAATGTATATAAAAAAACATAACTCTCTGAGTACCAGAATTCCACAGAAAATGGCCAAGTTGAGGCACATTAACTAGCTCTCAAACATTTATAAGAATCTATATTTTTAGGGATATTTGGAAGAAAGATTTTGTTCGTTTTTAGTTAAAATACCATATTGACATCCCAATATCTCTGGGATTGAACCATATAGAGTCTTAAAGAACAAGAATCTAAAATGACGTTAAGATCTTTAACACTTTGAATTAAGGACGTAAACTTGGGGAAAATGTTTGTTTTTGGCACTCAGACAGGTCGTGTTCAGTTGTTTTGATAGTTGGAAACAAGATACATTTAGTTTCAGACTTCCTTCTTTTTGGCCGGTCAACCGGTGCATCCCTAGATAAAATGTAGTGCTGGGCATCGATAATTTTTTTTTACTAATTAATCGCACTTTTTTTCTGTAATTAATTGCGATTAATCGCAAGTTTTTAATATTTTACGTTTTTTAATATTTTGATATTGTAATAATTTCAGTTACTCTCCAAATTAATGTATAAACAATTTAAAGACAGCATATTTTAAATATGTGTTGTATTGTCATATTTTTATGAATGAAGGCCAGTATCACTGATACTAAAGTGTCTATGAAACATTAATGACGTTACATTACAGTATAACTGAAAGACACCAATTTCAACATTTATTAGGCTTTAAAAAAAACAACTTTTAATTTAAGTGAACATAAAACAATCTTTACATAAACCCAAAATAATAAATGTTATATTTACCCGTGGCCTTCCCTGTTATACATATAGAGAAATGTAATAGTTATCTTTCTTAACTGCATAAATAATAAATGAAATATAGATGAATCATCATTAAAGCTAAAATTTTCTCTGTTCCCGTTGTTCTTTGATGAACATTAATGACATCATCATCAGTGCTACTGTCACTTTAAGAACAGCCGCGGATCTCACGCGCTGTCCCGCGCATCTCATTTCCTCACAACTCTTTAAGTTCATTTAAGACGTTATTTAACTCATTTAAGATCCTAATATGAGAATACTCAAAATCCTGTTTTATTGTTTGTTCAAGAGCAAAAGAGAACTCGATGTGAGCAGGAAACTGACGCAAGTCTATCTATGTGTCGAGTGTGTGTGTGTGTGTGTCCCTTGATTAGCTGACATGAGATGCATCCACACAGACAGGACACTGACACACACACACACAGACAGGACATTGGCATACAGCGCGTTCTCTTGTGTCTTGTCGCGCTTGGAAGCATTTACATGAATAAGAGCGTGATGATCATGTAACGCTAAGCAAAAATGGATATAAAAACGGACGCTGCGTTATTTGCGTTAAATATTTTTCATGCGTTAAGCTGAAAAAATGAATCGCCCGCGTTAACGCGTTAATTTGCCCAGCCCTAATAAAATGTAGTAATTAAAGGGTTAGTTCACCCAAAAATGAAAATTGTGTCATTAATTACTGACCCTCATGTCGTTCGACACCCGTCAGACCTCCGTTCATCTTCAGAACAGAAATAAAGATATTTTAGTGTAAATCTGATGCTCTGAAAGGCCTCCATTGGCACAATGGCACTTTACACTCTCAAGACCCTTAAAAGGCACTAAAGACGTCGTTACAAAGTCCATCTCACTACAGTGGTTCTACAATAACTTTATGAATCGCCGAGAATAGTTTCTGTGCGCAAAAAAACCCTAAATAACGACTTATATAGTGATGACGATTTCAAAACACGGCCTCATGAAGCTTTGAAGCGTTATGAATCACTGAGTCGATTCAGCGGTTTGAATCGCCAAATTTCAGCAGTTTGACACGCGATCCGAATCATGAATCGACTCACTGATTCATAACACTTCAAAGCTTCATGAGGCCGTGTTTTGAAATCGTCATCACTATGTAAGTCGTTATTTAGGGTTTTTTTGCGCACAGAAACTATTGTCGCCGATTCATAAAGTTATTGTAGAACCACTGTAGTGAGATGGACTTTGTAACGACGTCTTTAGTACCTTTTAAGGGTCTTGAGAGTGTAAAGTGCCATTGAGCCAATGGAGGCCTTTCAGAGCATCAGATTTACACTAAAATATCTTCATTTGTGTTCTGAATATGAACGGAGGTCTGACGGGTGTCGAACGACATGAGGGTCAGTCATTAATGACAGAATTTACATTTTTGGGTGAACTAACCCTTTAATGTCGAGCCCTGAATAATTGTTCCAAAATGTTAAAAAGTAGCAAAAACCGTCTGGTTCCGATTTTTGGCCGGTCAACCGGTGCATCCCTAGATAAAATGTATTATGGGTAATTAACCAATGAGCTGTTGTTGTGTGACTTGTCGAGACTGTTTTCCAAAACGGCTCCTGTCTGTATACACGTAATGTACTGTCTTTATAAAGTATCTTCTTATTAAACTGTTTGTACACTTACAAAGTTCTTCGGTTTGCATGTAGGGTTGTTAGTGTGAGGCTATTTTGAGCCTTGTTAGTGGTATTAACTAGCGATTTAATTTGACTTATTCTATGCCCCATATACTAGCGTTATAAGCTAATCTGTTTTTAGAGATAAAACTCTTTACATTCGATTTTCATGAGAGGGATCTACTCGGTAACCATGTGTTAATTACCCCTAGGTTCATTTTTCACCAGAGTTGTCCTTTAACCAATGAGCTGTTGTGTTGTGTGTGTTGTAGATGATGGCGCCCTCTAAGATGAAGTTGCGTGTGAGGAAGAAAGACACGGTTGGCAAGTCTTCTCAGCGTTTACTGGCCAACGCGTCGCCAGATGCCAAATGCCCCATCTGCCTCGACGGCTTCAATAACGTGGCGTCCCTGGACCGCTGCCTCCACCAGTTCTGCTTCCGCTGCATCCACGAGTGGTCCAAGAACAAAGCCGAGTGTCCGCTGTGCAAGCAGCCGTTCCACTCCATCTTCCACTCCGTCAAAGGGGAAAGCGACTTTAAGGAGTTTGTGCTGCCCCCGGTGGAGAACGGGGCGGTTTTGAATGCGCCGGAGCGCTTGCTCCGCCCCCGAGCTCGAAGAGGGAGAGAGAGGCGGAGCCAACGAGTGCAAGACCCCGCCCCCTCCGCCTCACCTCCAATAGTGGACGACGTCATGTTCGAGGGTCTTTCGGCGTTAACGGAGAACCAAGACGTGGAGCAGATGGTGCTGCGGCTGACGGCGCGCAGGCGAGGGCGCGGTGAGGGGCGGAGCCTGCGGCGCTTGCGGGACCAGGATGTGGTGGCGTTCCGACGCGCGCTTTACCGGACGGGTGTTCGCGTGCGCAGCTCCAGAGATGTCAGCAGGCAGAGGGACATCTCAGCGTCGTTCTTACGGCAGAACCCGGGATGTCTGCGGCGACTCCTGCCCTGGCTGCAGCGCGAGCTCACCGTGCTCTACGGATCGCACGGCTCGCTGGTGAACATCGTGCAGAACATCATCATCTCGCGCATCATGAACTACAACATGGAGGACTCGGCCATCCGGGACGAGCTCCGCCCCTTCCTGCTGGCACGCACTGACCACTTCCTGCACGAGCTGGTGAGCTTCGCCCGCTCCACCCTCAACATGGAGGCGTACGACCAGCAGGCCATTTACGACTGTCCTGCTCCCAGCTATGAGGAGGGAAGCAGCTCCGACCTCTCCGTTATCGCCATCTCTGAGGTGAGACACAAACATCACAGAACTCAGTAATAAAGTGACACAGAATTAACCCTCTGCTGCTCTTCGTTTAGGGGTTGCATTGGTCGTCTTCCCGGTCAAAAGTGACCTAAAATTGTAACTTCCTCCACTTCCAGTAAAACCAATGCAATTTATTTTTCTTCAATAATATTTTTTATTTTTACTTTTGCATTGTGAGATGCTTTGGTGGTATTTTTTAATATTTATGCAATGTTTATGGTCTATTTTTGCCATTTAAATTTTTTTTTTTAAATTTGTAATTTATTATTATTATTTTTTAATTATTGCAGAATTTCAGGTTCAAATAGAGACTAGAGTAGCGCCCTCTTTTGGAATTATTTCAGAAATCATGCAACCATGGGTGTAGGGCTGCAGCTATCGATTCTTTTTGTAATCGATTAATCTAGCACTTAATCAATCGATTAATCGGATACATTTTTTGTGTGTTTTTAAACAACCAAAACAAATAATGCAAAACGAAAATGAAGAATAAAGTAATAAAGTGAAACAGAATTAACCCTCTTCGTTTAGGGCAGGGGTGTCCAAAGTCCGGTCCGCGGGCCAAATGCGGCCCGGGGATGAATTTCAAACGGCCCGCTGCGTGTCTATTAGGGATCGACCGATATGGATTTTTTAGTGCCGAGACCGATTTTTTTTCATCAGCCTTAGCCGATGACCGATACGGGCTGCCGAATTTCTTGAGCCAATATTTGGACCCGATACTGCTTTTGCTCCCTAAATTTACAACATAAAAATGACACAATGATCATAACAATTTAAAATTTACAATTTAAAAAAGGAACATTTATTGAACTAAAATCAAAACAATATTTAACAAATAGTAAAAACAGGTTAGGTAGAACAAGAAAAAAAAAGAGTTAAATAAATTCTGAAAATAAATTAAGCATAAATAAAATATTTACACTATTGCACTAGGGATGAAACGATTACCGGTTTCACGATAAACCACGATAAAATTTAGTGACGGTTAGTAATATCGTATAAAATTTTATTATCATTAAAACCGCGTGTGATTATCACGATTGTGAAAACTCGCGGTAAATCTTGTCCAGTCAGCGTCAGTCTGGCGCACCGCTGTTTTCTGAATGAGAATAAATGGCAGAAGCAGTGACAGCGGCGGGAGATTGTTCAGCCTCTAAAAGGACCAAATCTGAGGCGTGGTCATATTTTGGCTTTTACAAAAGTCCTGAGGGAAACTTAATCTAAGATGGTCACCTTCTGCAGAACATGCCAGAAGAAAGTCACTGTAATGGGGAAAACACTTCAAAACTACGAACGCAAGGCAAGTGGACTCCTACCAAAACTACGTCTGGCAAATTATAATGTGAAGCGAACGAACAAATTCAGTCAAGACTAAAGGTGACATTTAAGGGATAATAATCAGGGCTTGTCATTAACATCCGCCATTTGCGGGTGTAACGTTATTTCGGCTGCACACTAGCCACTCTGGATGTTGAACTTATAATAGTCTTCTCAAAAGCCATCTGTTATAATCACGTTGCGCATTATTACCACTCACACGTGTTTCTATTGAGTTTATGAATGCAATGTCTCATAATCAGAGGCGTTCAGATTAGCCGGAGTTTTGTTCAGAGCGCGCGCCGCGCTCAATCACTGAAATCTGCACTAAAAGCAGAGATAAATGTGCGATGTACGCAAGAGATTCACTCAGCATACATAGGTTGACTGTTTTTGTTCTATTTCAGCAGCGAAAATGGTTTAAAAAAACACAGCAGAACCACAGCGCATCTGATATGACTGGCATAACGCTGGCGAATTTAGGGACCGTCTCTAAAGTTACACACAACATTGAAACGTGTATAACGTTACCAAACTTCACTAGCATTTAAAGAGAATGACAGTCATAAAACTGACTGTAAAGTGTTCATCTAGGTGTCAGGTATGATGCACACATTTTGATATTTAATAAAATAAACTGTCAAATCATATGGAAATATGGATATGCATTATTTCACTTGGATACTGTTTGGGCTCTAACACAAAATATGCTGATTTAAATGCATCATAGCTGAACACGGATGAGAATATTTCTTGAGAATATATTTACAGAGATAATATTAGAGATTATATTTACGACAAATTATTATTATTTATGCGTTACTATTGATGACGGCCATTAAGTAAAGAAATCCCACAGAATCTAGCTTAAAGTGCTTAGAGCTGCTTTAGTTATTTGTTGTTTGTTGAATTTCAAATATAAAACTTGTTGAAATTTTTTAAGTGTGTGCATCGGTTCTTTTTGAACACTTTCATCTCGTTTGAACAAAACCGTGATAATATTGATAACCGTGATAATTTGGGTCACTATAATCGTGATGTTAAATTTCCATACCGTTTCATCCCTATATTGCACACAGTATCAACAAGCAAGCAGCATAATAAAGTGCACACTGACTGTACTATACTTCATTTTAAAACTGTTTACAACCTAGTCATTTAATGGTTAGGTGCACTTCAGGAAAAAATCTCCCAATGCTCCACGTGAAACTTCAGTCTTTCCACCTTTTACCATCGTGTCAATTCTCAGTTGATTTTGATTAATATGCGCGAGGGAGAGCAAGAGATTTTGAAGACGGTGAGAGCTGCCCTGTGGACGCCTGTCTGTAAATAATGCAGGGGAAAAAATATCGGCGAACGCAGCAGCCAAATATCGGCCGATACACGTAAAAATCACAAATATCGGCCCGATATATCGGTCTAACATTAGTGTCTATTAAAATATAATGTGGCCCGTCATGGATAATTTACAAATCGTGTAGTTTCACAATGTCAAGATGTACTAGACTTTAGGCCAGGGAAACAGCGCCAAAAGCGTAACGAAACAGCGCTGCTTGTGCTCTGCGCAACTCGCGAGCTCTGACTCTGAGCAAATGTGTTTACCTGCTGAGTGTCTCGATCACATGACCACTAAACAGCCAATGAGAAGCGTTCGAGTTCGGCGCAGAGGTCTCCGGTACGAGCTGCGAATCTCTCTGTGATTTGATCTAATTTAAATCCAGTTAAACAGCACTGACTTAATACATAACACTAACCTGCAAATCAGCTGAGCCGATTCAGTTCAAATACTTTTCAAACAACAATTTGCCAACATTTATCATGGATTTACTGTGGTAACACTCACTGTAATCGTGGTAATTTGTCAGAAATGTAGGTTAATGTCTAATTTTATTTAATTTGTAATGTAGACATGTATTAAATGAGCAATAAAGGCCAAATTGCAGACTATTTTTGTTATAAACTTGCAGTTTTGTGCATTTGTATTTATATGTTTATAGACTAAATACCTTAAAGCCATTCTATATATATATATATATTTACTAGGGATGCCACAATTCTCAATATAATATTGAACCGTTCGGTACGGCCTTCACGGTTCAATACGCGCCTGTGAATTGCGGTTTTTCGGTTTTGCATTTAATTAAGTATTAATTATTAATTAAGTATTAATTAAGTATTTTTCTACAAATTCTATAATTTGCCTCCATCCCAATACTGAACAACGTGACATACATTCACATCACAGGTTAGTGGTAGAGTTATACTCACAGAACACTAGAGTTATTCACAATCACCAATGTTCATTATTTGCATGCGTTTTAAAGTCTTGCCGGTTCATTCGCGTGCACGGTTTTAACATGCGCTTTTCAGAGCGCGCGCACTAAACGCCTGTCAAACACGTGATTACTGGACTAAGTAGTCGTCTTACTGCGATAATACTTTCAAATACACACAAGTTAACATAAACACAGTCGGTTATGTCTAAAGTGAAAGTAAAATCGGCGTGTGTGTGTATATTAGATGCGTGCAGGTCTTGAAAGAAAATTGACAGCGGCGCAGCCTATAGTGAACACGCGGCCCTTAAAGGGACAGTTCACCTCTAAAATGATGTCATTATTTACTCACTCTAATATTGTTCCAAATCTGTATTAATTTCTAATTTTTGAGTGAACTATCCATTTAATGTTAATACAACAACAAAAGACAAAGAGAAAATCACTCTCTGCTCTTGACTGAAAAAGTTTAACAGTAGCTTTAATAAGAATCAGTGTATATTTTATAGTGAAGTCTATGTAGTGTTTTATTTTTACATTTATTCATTCAATTTCACACTTAAATGCTGCTGTACAGCTCTGAGCTTCCAGTGTAAATCTTTATATATATATAATTTTTTATTATTTTTTATTATACAATACACTAGGAATGTGTACAAGGTTTTTTTTTTAAGTAATAATGTTTTTAGTTTAAGTAAGGTTTTTCAATTATTTTATGTAAACTAAAGAATTAAAGAATGCAATTAAAAAATAGTATTTTTTCTCCTTAACCTCTTGCTGTTCCTGTCGCTTAAGAATAGAATAGCAAAAAACTGATGTGACAAGCCATCAGAACCAAACCGAACCGAAAACCGTGGTTAAAAACCGAGGTATGTATTGAACCGTGGACTAGCTGTATTGTTGCATACCTAGTGTTTACTTTTTGCCTCGTGTGCACTGCAAAAAATGCTGTCATTTTGTATATTTGTCTTGTTTCTGGTCTAAATATATCTAAAAATTCTTAATTCAAGGTGTATTTACGAGATAAGTTAAATGACATTAGATTTTTTTTCTTGTTTTCTGGAAAATAAAATGAAATTAAAGTGACTTTTTGTTTAAAACAAGCAAATATATCTGCCAATGGGGTAAGAAAAAATATGTTTCTGTTTGGAATCTTGTTTCTGTCCCAAACAGAAACAGGATTATTTTTCTAATCCATTGGCAGATAATTTTGTTTGTTTCAACCAAAAACTCAATTCATTTAGACTTTTTCCCCCAGGAATCAAGGAATCAAGAAAAAAATGTAGTAAAAGCATCTTGATTTAAGAATTTTTAGATATTTGGACTGGAAAAAAGACAGAAATACCAAGAAAGAAAAGTATTTTTTACAGTGTGGTTTTACCTAAATAGAGCACAATTAAAAATAGAGCACTTATTAAATTTAAATAAGAATTGAGTTCTAACTCAGTAATAATAAATATATATATAATGTCCACAACATCGAATCTGGCCCCCTTTAAAAAAAGTTTGGACACCCAAAAGTTTGCATTGGTTGTCTTCCCGGTGACCGGACACCTAAAAATTTAACTTCCTCCACTCCAGTAAAACCAATGCAATTTATGTTTCTTCTATAATATTTTTAATTTTGTATTTTGAGATGATTTGGTGGTATTTTTTTATATTTATGCAATAATTATTAGGGCTGGGTAAAAAATATCGATTTCTCGATTTTAATCGATTCTCACTTTTGCAAAACAATATCGATTCTTAAATCCCAAGAATCGATTAGTCATCCTGTTTTCAGTTAATGAATGAAATAAACATTGTAGCGCCTCCCATCCAATAAATCGCAATAATCTTTGTGCTTTATTACTATTGATATGGACAACTTACTGAAATCCGTATCATGTCACATAGAATCGCTCAAGTGTTTCAACCACAGAAAGATGCAAGTAAAACGGCTTGTAAATGTCATGTAACCTCACATTTACCTCAGAAAAACCATATCCAGTGTCCATGAACTCATTAGTCAGCTAGAAAAATTAACTCTAGAGAGGAGCATTTTGCTAATTATATGCACCATTACATAGGATATTCATTGTCCATGTTCTTCAATATTTAATGCATGTATGTATGTATGTATGTATGTATGAATAAATCTGGCAGGTTTTTATGCAGCCACCATTTAAATGTTTATATTTCAAAAATCTAATTGGAGTAGAATTATGATTATGTAATTGTAAAGTTATTATAACTTAATTATGTTTTTTATATATATAATAATATAGTGTCATTTAAGTATTTGTATACAAATCTGTTCATTTGTACCTTCAATATTAGTAGGATAATGTAGTATCAACTGACTCCCATAGTTTACAACATTAGTTCAGAAATTAGTTTTCCTTGAGAAAATTTTCCATGTTTTATACCTGATACATATCCAAAATAATCCATATTGAATTGAAAAGAATCGAATCGAAGCTTTTGAATCGAAATCGAATCGAATTGTGAAATTGGTGTCAATACCCAGCCCTAATAATTAGTCTATTTTTGCCATTAATATTATACAAAATAGTTTTTTTATATATATATTTAAAAAAAAAAAATTAATTATTGCAGTATTTCAGGGTAAAATAGAGACTAGACCTTCAAAATAATTTTTTTGGAATTATTTAAGAAATCCTGCAACCATGTGTGTGACCACTAGAGGTCTCTATGGAGAGGCTTGAGAATTCACTAGTTCTGTTTTTTGATGGATTTGAATATATTAAAAAAATCTCAAAGACAATTTATTATAAAGTTTTAGATATTTTTTTGTTTGTTAGAAATATAGATTTTTTTTTCTGTGAATTTGTGTTTGTCTTTCTGCCCTGGGTAAAGCAAAGAAAACTACACCTTTCCTCACATTTAGAAAAACAAGGCAACATAATTGATAGAAAAACGGGAGTTCGGTTTGACCCTTGAATTTGTTTGTGTAAATATTTAAAAGAAAAGGTGTGTGATATAGTTGTTTGTGCTTCCGGTAAGATGCGCTGCTTGTTCGGTGTGTGACCGCCTTTAGGGTCAGTTTTTAATGGGAAGGATTCAAGTCTCTAGCCATGATGGTTTCTAGGGGTTTTATAAGTTTAGTTCTCAGTGGTTCTCAAGCTGGTACACACAGAGGAAAAGGGTTTCAAAATTGTACCTTTTGGGCTACACCAGTTTGTCACTGGGGCAGTACCCTTACTACGACATAGCTGTACCTTTTTCTTTTTACCACAAAAAGGTTCATAGTAGTACCTTAAGGTATGTATTTGTGCTCTTTACTTGGGAGTAAAAAGGTACAAAGATACCAAAGAGGTACTGCCCCAGTGACAAGCTGTTTTGACATTTTGACACCCCTTTTCTCCGTTTATACCCACATTTTTAAGGTTGTGGTCCAATGTCGACATTATTTTTTTCTACAGACATTCCTCTTTAAATACAGAGGGTGTCCGCTGTAAGCAAAGTGTCCCACATTGGGTAAAATTTTAACAATTTGCAGACATACAAACATGCTTTTTCCCATTTTGAACTGTCACCATTGGCATATAATGCAACAAGAATGGCTAAAGTAAACCGATTTTACAAATAGACCTCTCTGTGTAAAATTAACACGAGGATGACCTCTTTCTAAAGTAATTTTTTCCTTTATTTGGCTCCAAATCTTAGCTGAAAATTGGCATTTTGACCCCCTCTGCATCGCCATAAGTTTGGAAAAAGGCGTCTAGCAAATTTTGTAAATGTTGAGTATATCTATGTCGATCTCTACAAAAGTAATTTGATCGCTTTGTGTAAGGAGCAGAACATAGTTTAACCCTCTATGGTACACAATATGATTTCAATGAGGAAAAATTATTTGTGTTGTTTTTCCTGCTTAAAATAGGACACTATAACAATAGCAATATAATTAATTAATTTATTTATTTATTTTTAAGTTTGTTGCCTCAAGGCAACATTGTACCACAACGGACAAATTTAAACATTTGACATTTTCATGTAGAAAAAATAAATATATTTATTGAAAACATCGATTTCTTTAACCAGACACCTGAACAAACACATTTATCCAGTTTATAATGTATTACACATTTCATATTTAATAAAAAGTAACATTACAAAATCATGCAAAAATGCAAATACATTTTGAGAATTTTAACTCTTTTCCTTACAAATATACTATATTTGTACCCAACCCAGTGTGTCTGGTATGGCCTTATGCGATTCCATTATGGTACAATGTTACCTTGAGGCAACACAGTTTTTTGTTATTTACTCTAAAACATTTGATGATATATAATGTAAAGTTCTTGACAATACTTCTTTACTTACCAGTGAAGGCGACTCATATTTTTTGTGTGATTAACTGGACGGAAATACACTTTTCATTGGAGAAAATATGGAGCCATGTGACCTGTGCACATGTGCTGAAACAGGACACAAAATGGACCCCTGTGGGTCATGTGACCAATTTTTTGCACTTTCATTGATTAGTATTTGAGTTCTTCTTCCCTAAAATAGGTTTGACCAATAAATTGGTGTTTCATTGTATTAAAAATAAACTAAAATAGACTATGTTGCCTGGAGGCAACACCGTACCATAGTGGGTTAAGTTGTTATTCTCTTGAAATCGACCCCTATGAGGTGCTTTGACACTATGTCCAAGCGGATAATGTCGGGAGAACAGCAGGAGGGCATTATGGGGGTTTTACTTCTGTTTACGCAAGTGAATGAGGTTCAGTCTTAATTGTTGCGTTGTCTTTTCTCACAGGATGATGATGATGATAACAACAGCGAGGACAATGTGACAGAGAATCCCTCTGCTGTCCAGGAACACCTTGCATCCATTGCCACTGCAAGTGGAACGGAAAGTTTGCTGAGTCAGTCAGCGTGGGATGACGAGACGCCTGGTCCCTCCTATTCAACACTCTTTCCCTCTTCTAGCCAATCACAGGATGAGGGGGCGGAGCCAAGCTCAAGCACAGCCCCGCCTTTCAGCGGCCCTGACATGACTGCGGCGGGACGGGGTGACGATAACGAAGAGGAAGAGTGCCTGATTGTGGGATATGTGAAGCCGATGGCCGAACGGACCCCAGAGCTTGTTCAGCTCTCCTCTGATTCGTCTGAAGAGGAGCAGGAGGCAGCCGCTGTGGAGACGACGGCCATAGTAACGAAATCAGAAGTCGAGCTCCCTTCGCAGTCCCACATTAGTTCCTCCCCAGGCCCCGCTCCCTCATACAGTCCCAAGCGGACACACTCGGACAGGAGAGAAAGAGAAGCCGAATACTTGTCCTGCCAAGGTCACCCATCCAAAGATGGTTCACAGCAAAATCGAGCTCATGGGAGTCGCAAAGACCGCTTGAAACGGCGTTCGGGCAGCAAAGAGAAAGCCAAGAGCTTAGAGCAATCATGGCACGCCAAGACCCCGGATTGCTCACCAAGCCAAACCAGTCCGCCTCCGAGTTGGGCCGACCAGAGCCCTGTGGTGTCCATTTGGAGCTCTGGGTCACATGGAAGCGACTGTTCTCCCTCGAGAAACAACACAAGCCAAGAGCTGAAACTCTCACAATCTCCTTCCAACTCCAGGAGGAGGAGAACCAAGGACTTGAGAAGCAGGTCTCCCGACTTGGACTCGTTCCTTGGTTCCCATTATCCCAGAGAGTCAAAGCGATGCCGTAAACGGCGTAGGCGAGCGATCAGCAGCAGCAGTGCCGACTCGCACTCCGAAAAGTCCTGCTTGGACAAACCCAGTGGCAAACGCAAGTATAAAACCCGGCACTTGGAGCGGGCGGCCCAGCGGCAGCACGAGGAGGGAACCACAACCAAGGAAAAGCGGCGACGCCGCAGTAGGGAACGATCTCCAAGTGTGGAGATCATCTACGAACGAAGGGCTCCCGAGCCGCATTGGCACTCGCGGAAGAAGAAGAAGCACCGAAAGCGGAAGAGGGAACTACGCTCACCCACGGTGATCACGATCGACAGCGATAGTGACCGCACCATCGACTGTCTGGACCGCGTCATGGATGTCATAGACCAATCCGTTGCAGATGTCGGGATTTCTGGGCGAGATACGATCCAGAACGCAAGTTTTACCTTGGACTCCTCAAATCCTCAATCCGAGTCCTCGAGTCCCGAAGTCCCCACTGAACGCACGCTAAACCTGGACGACTGTGTGGTGGACGTAGTCGACCACAGTAGCTCCGACTGCTCCCGAAATATGGATGCCAGTAACCACGAAGAGTTTGTCCCCGATTCATTCCCAATGACACCGGCCCAACCTTCGGACACAAGGCTCCTTGAAACTATACTGCAAGATCTAGAGGAATTCCTACCAGAGGCGGCGCCCAGTCCTTGCGCAAGTTCTCCCGTCCAACAAAAACGCGCGTCTAGCCCTCAAAAAGACCAATCGGACGTGAGAGTTGCTGCGGAAAACTTGGAGAATAGGAACACTGACGGCGACGTACCACAAGACATTGCTAGCTAGAACTAAAACAAACTTGTATGACGCTTACCTGAACCACTCAGCCAGACTAGAGGTTTTTATAAGCTCGTTTGAAGGGAGCTGTGCCCGGTTGCATAAAGCACCTTAAGTGTAAGTTTGCCTTAAAGGACAACTCTGGTGAAAAATGAACCTAGGGGCAAAATGAACCAAATTGACGCGCATCCTTTTGCGCTTTTCATAGTGGTTGTGTGCTGCCGCGAAATTGAAAAATACTACTGTTATTGTGTCACGAAATGTAGTTTTAAGAGTTGTTCAGTCGAGAATGTAGTTGTTTAAAGGACAACTCTGGTGAAAAATGAACCTAGGGGTAATTAACACATGGTTACCGAGTAGATCGTTCTCATGAAAATCGAATGTAAAGAGTTTTATCTCTAAAAACAGATTAGCTTATAACGCTAGTATATGGGGCATAGAATAAGTCAAATTAAATCGCTAGTTAATACCACTAACAAGGCTCAAAATAGCCTCACACTAACAACCCTACATGCAAACCGAAGAACTGTGTAAGTGTACAAACAGTTTAATAAGAAGATACTTTATAAAGACAGAACATTACGTGTATACAGACAGGAGCCGTTTTGGAAAAAAGTCTCGACAAGTCGAGCCACGAACGCTGTGCTAAGTGATGAACTGTGACTTGGAATCTCATTTGGTCCGTTGTTTCCGGAAGAAAGCACTGAACGCAACAGAGAAAATAAATAAATAAAAATAATTTAAAAAAAAAACTGAACGCAAGAGAGACTAGTGCTTCCAAAGGATACACGCTAAAGAGATGGCGGATTATTCAACTGATTATTTTCCAAGATGGCTCCTGTCTGTATACGCGTAATGTTCTGTGTTTATAAAGTATCTTCTTATTAAACTGTTCGTACACTTACAAAGTTCTCAATGCTTCAGTTTGCATGTAGGGACCCTCATTATGCTACCGTGTTAGTGTGAGGCTATTTTGAGCCTTGTTAGTGGTATTAACTAGTGATTTAATTTGACTTATTCTGTACCCCATATACTACCGTTATAAGCTAATCTGTTTTTAGAGATAAAACTCTTTCCATTCGATTGTCATGAAAACGCATCCCAGAGAACGATCTACTCGGTATTAATTACCCCTAGGTTCATTTTTCACCGGAGTTGTCCTTTCAACCACTACATTCTCGACTGAACAACTATAACACAATAACAGTAGTGTCTTTCAATTTCGCGGCCGCACACAACCACTATGAAAAGCGCAAAAGTATGCGCGTCAATCAAAAGCTTGCTTTGGACGGGCGAATGCATTCAAAGTTCAAGCGTCAAACTAGACGCGAATTTGACGCTCTATTCACGTTTGGTGTTAGTGTTTTGCGTATCTATGGCAACAAGACTTTTATAACGTGAATCCAGGTTCGCTGTCGTGAAACACTTACCTAAGAAAACCGTTTAAGAGATTATGTGCAACACCCTTAAGTTATTCTCTTAGGTAAGCGGAAATCGCCCCTTGAGGGAAAAACTTAAGGTGCTTTAGGCTACCGGGCCCAGATGCTCATTCTTTTGTCATTGTTCATTTTGTTTATAGTTACGGTGATCCTCTTCCTCCAATCCGGTGCTGATTTACTGTGCCACAACCCAACCTCAGTCATGTCTTCCCTCATCCTCCACCCTAACCCTTACATTAGGGTTACTATCTAGACTAGTGGGTCTCAACTTGTTTGCGTCAGGTCCCAGATTTCGCTTCACAAGACCGAATAAGGAACATAAATGGGAAAGTGTATTGGCTACCCTTGCGTTTTCTGCTTCTTAAGATTGAGAACCGGTTGAGAACCATCATTCGTTATTCAGTCCCGCTGAACTTGGAGAATTGTGTCTTTTTTAAACTCAGGGAACAGGCGCCTCGCTTGTGTATGTGGGTCACCCTGGAGATATAATTCACTGATCATGTCTACTGAACACACAACGAGCCTTCTTTTACAATAGCTGTCCATCATGTCAGCCAAACAATCAATAAATGCATTCAATAGATGTACAATCCCAGCGTCTGGATCTGTTTTTTTTTCTTTATGAACTCTCTCGCTTTGACCTGTCAATTCAGGAGACAAACCAATGGGCCGTGTATAAATAAATACCCTTGTATCGGCCCCAAAGTGCGTCGGGAAAATGCCCGTGGTGCCAGATTACCAGCCCTCTACTGTTCTTATTTAGTTGCTAGAACTCTTGTGTTAGCTAACTATACTAACTAAGCTTTTGTTAGCACAACATACTATTTCAATTTAATTTTTTTTTTAAACCTCTTAAACTCGTTAATGTTAATTGTCTGTGGAGGAACTCTGACCACCATTTGAAAGCTTAGAGTCTCTACTTTCTGGCATTTAACCCCCTGGGGCTCTTTGGTCATTTCTGACCTGAATTTTTTTAAATAAAAAATTTAAAAATCGTAGCTTCATCGGAATGGTCCAAAACTTGGTTACTTCATTGGTACTTGGAATATGAACCCCCCAACAAATTGGGGACAGGATTTGAAAAGTCTAAGTGGTCGTAAAAAAAAATAGTCACACTCAGGACCTTCGGGTCAAAAATGACCCCCATAGGAAATGAATGGGAAATTGGCAAAAATATGAAAATGCAGAGTTTTTTTGTGCATACAATCTACAAATCAGCCAGAATGCAGAAAAAATGGACTCAACAGTGAAGGGGTGAATCTCTAAAACATCAAGAGTGCAAAACAGACAAAAAAAACACACACACACAAACACAATTAGCTTTTGGAATGGCAAGCGTTAATTTGTGTGTGTGTGCGTGTGTTTTTGTGTGTATAAGTGTGTGTGTGTGAGTTTTCTTTGTCTGTTTTGCACTTGATGTTTTAGAGATTCATCCCTTCACTGTTGAGTCCTTTTTTTTCTACATCCAGGCTGATTTGTAGATTGTATGCACAAAAAAACTAATTTCCCATTCATTTCCTATGGGGGTCATTTTTGACCCGAAGGTCCTGAGTGTGACTTTTTTTTTTAACGATTTTTTTTGTTGTTGATCGATTAATCTATCAACTAATTTAGCGGTTAATCTATCGCCTGATTTAACGGTTAATCTATCATCTGATTTAACGATTAATCTATCAGCTAATTTATCGATTAATCTATCGTCTGATTTATCGACTAATCTATCACCTAATTATCGATTAATCTATCGCCTATTTAACGGTTAATCTATCGTCTGATTTAACGATTAATCTATTGTCTAATTTATCGGTTAATCTATTGTCTAATTTATCGATTAATCTATCAGCTAATTTATCTTTTAATCTGTCATCTGATTTAACGATTAATCTATCAGCTAATTTATCGATTAATCTATCGTCTGATTTAACGGTTAATCTATCGTCTGATTTAACGGTTAATCTATCAGCTAATTTAACGATTAATCTATCGTCTGATTTAACGATTAATCTATCAGCTAATTTATCGATTAATCTATCGTCTGATTTATCGACTAATCTATCACCTAATTATTGATTAATCTATCACCTATTTAACGGTTAATCTATTGTCTAATTTATCGGTTAATCTATTGTCTAATTTATCGGTTAATCTATTGTCTAATTTATCGATTAATCTATCAGCTAATTTATCTTTTAATCTGTCATCTGATTTAACGATTAATCTATCAGCTAATTTATTGTTTAATCTATCGTCTGATTTAAAGATTAATCTATCAGCTAATTTATCGATTAATCTATCGTCTGATTTGTTGGCTAATCTATCAGCTAATTTATCCATTAATCTATCGCCTGATTTAATGGTTAATCTATCGTCTAATTTATCGATTCATCTATCAACTAATTTATCAATTAATCTATCGCCTGATTTAATGGTTAATCTGTCGACTAATTTATCGATTTATCTATCAACTAATTTATCAGTTAATCTATCGCCTGATTTAACGGTTAATCTGACGACTAATTTATCGTTTAATCTCTCAGGTAATTTATCGATTAATCTATCGGCTAATTTATCAAATAATCTATCGCCTGATTTAACAGTTAATCTATCGTCTAATTTATCGATTCATCTGTCAACTAATTTATCAATTAATCTATCGCCTGATTTAACGGTTAATCTATCAACTAATTTATTGATTTAATCTATCAACTAATTTATCGATTAAAAATAGTCGATTAAAAATATTGATGTCGACTAATTAACAGCAGTCGATTGTATCGACCAATCGCGACAGGCCTATGTGTGATATAATAAACATATAAAATATTTAAAAAAAACAGAGACACAAAATAGGCATTTTGGGATTTTTTGTTCATATAAATTCATTTTTGAAAGTGTATATCTCAGTTTGTTCTAGCACCCTGTGGAGAGTTTGGGCTGTTTCCAGCATATGTCGGCAAACACTGGACAAAATGTCATATTCCTCCCTTCAGATCCATTTGAATAAATCTTGCATACATGATACAGACACAATATTTTTTTCCAGTATTTTCTAGAATCTAGTGGAAACAGCCCAAACTCTCCGCAGGGTGCTAGAACACACAGGGCCTGAGTTACTCACTTTCAACAATGAATTTATAACCAAAATAATCAAAAAGTGCCTCTTTTTGGGGGGGTTATTACAGCTCAGACAACATATACTCACATGTTTATCACTTTTAGCAGTGGTTTATGAAACTTAAAAGGGTTTCCTGTAAAATGACACCAGTATTGTGTGTTTAGAGACACACTGTTTGTGTGTGTGTGTATGGGAAGCTTTTATATTTGGGGAGGCCAAATCCAGGCGGAAATGGTGCCAGAACTTAAGGGCGCTTTCACACCTTCCTTGTTTGGTCCGGATTTTCTGACTTTTCAGTTTGGTCCGAATCAAAATTACAGGTGTGAAACCTCCCCGTACCACGGTCCGGACCAAACAGACGAGATTTGGTCCGCCGAAAAGAGGCAGTCTCGGTCCGGATCAAACTGAACAAAGGTTCGGTTCGTTTCTAGTGTGAAAGCATTTTCTGTATGGTTCGGACTTTCAGAGCATTTACAGGAAGTTCCTGTTTATGTTTAAATATTATAATGTTATTTTTAAATTCAATCTAGGCTACATTGATTATGAAAAGTGAAAAGATGCGCAATATGTCAGAAGACAGAAGGTCAGAAATGATTTTGAACTAAATTTTGTATGATTTTGCTTAGAAAGCCTTTCTTTAATGTGAATTTCGTTTCGTATAAATTGTATCTTCATTTTAATCAACGTTTCATCATATAATCGCCTGGATTTAATAAATAAGAAGCAAATAGTCTATAGCAGACAATAATCGCGGGAGCGATCACATGCTTTACACATGAACTGGAGCGCGTCTCAAATAAACTGAAACTCAGCAGATACTCGTCTCACAAACATGAGAAATGTGTGTATATAAGGCTTGAAATATCCACTTTTAAACGTAACGAAAAGAAAATAGTGAAGCAATGCAAAGTTCAATAGTGGCAGCGATATGCGTCTGTTCATTCACTCTTGTCAAAGACGCGTCAGACGCACGTCCGTTTACAAACCAATCAATGTCCAGATGCCGCCCACACAGATGATGACGAGTGGACGCAAGTGTGTCATGTAAAGTTCTTTAGTCCACTCACATAATTGCAATGTGAAACCAAATCAAAACTAACCGAATGTATAAAATGTATCAAAACATGAACTTCGGTTCGGACCTTGGTGCGGACTTTCAGATGTGAAAACGCCCTAAGAGGTAAGTCTAACATCTGTGTATGATTTTACAGTTCCGTTGCAAAATATGTCATATAAGACACTTTTTTGTTTTGTGTTTTATCTTTAGGTTCGGTGTGACCAGTGTTGGGCACGTTGCTTTAAAAAAGTAATTAGTTATAGTTACTAGTTACTTCTTACAAATAGTAACTGAGTTAGTAACTGAGTTACATCATTATAAAAGTAACTAATTACCAGGGAAAGTAACTACTGTGTTACTTTTTTTTTTTTATGTTCAAATATGTCAAATAACTTGGATGCCCCCAATATTAAATATGTTAAATGAATGAATTGGACACTAAATAGAATAAATTATTGTTATAAAACATTGTACATTAATTGACACTATTGTAATGTTGCTGTGGGACAATGTGAGAGACATTATTGTAAATATTATCAGTAGGCCTACTATAGTGTGAATATTGTGTAAATATTATCAGTAGACCTACTATTGTGTAAATATTGTGTAAATATTATCAGTAGGCCTACTATAGTGTGAATATTGTGTAAATATTATCAGTAGACCTACTATTGTGTAAATATTCTGTAAATATTATCAGTAGACCTACTATTGTGTAAATATTGTGTAAATATTATCAGTAGACCTACTATAGTGTGAATATTGTGTAAATATTATCAGTAGACCTACTATTGTGTAAATATTGTGTAAATATTATCAGTAGACCTACTATAGTGTGAATATTGTGTAAATATTATCAGTACGCCTACTATAGTGTAAATATTGTGTAAATATTATCAGTAGACCTACTATAGTGTAAATATTATCAGTACGCCTACTATAGTGTAATTATCAGTACGCCTACTATAGTGTAAATATTGTGTAAATATTATCAGTAGACCTACTATTGTGTAAATATTATCAGTACGCCTACTATAGTGTAAATATTGTGTAAATATTATCAGTAGACCTACTATAGTGTAAATATTATCAGTACGCCTACTATAGTGTAAATATTGTGTAAATATTATCAGTAGACCTACTATAGTGTAAATATTATCAGTACGCCTACTATAGTGTAAATATTGTGTAAATATTATCAGTAGACCTACTATAGTGTAAATATTGTGTAAATATTATCAGTAGACCTACTATAGTGTAAATATTGTGTAAATATTATCAGTACGCCTACTATAGTGTAAATATTGTGTAAATATTATCAGTAGACCTACTATAGTGTAAATATTGTGTAAATATTATCAGTAGACCTACTATAGTGTAAATATTGTGTAAATATTATCAGTAGACCTACTATAGTGTAAATATTGTGTAAATATTATCAGTACGCCTACTATAGTGTAAATATTGTGTAAATATTATCAGTAGACCTACTATAGTGTAAATATTGTGTAAATATTATCAGTACGCCTACTATAGTGTAAATATTGTGTAAATATTATCAGTAGACCTACTATAGTGTAAATATTGTGTAAATATTATCAGTAGACCTACTATAGTGTAAATATTGTGTAAATATTATCAGTAGACCTACTATAGTGTAAATATTGTGTAAATATTATCAGTACGCCTACTATAGTGTAAATATTGTGTAAATATTATCAGTAGACCTACTATAGTGTAAATATTGTGTAAATATTATCAGTAGGCCTACTATAGTGTAAATATTGTGTAAATATTATCAGTAGACCTACTATTGTGTAAATATTGTGTAAATATTATCAGTAGACCTACTATAGTGTAAATATTGTGTAAATATTATCAGTAGACCTACTATAGTGTAAATATTGTGTAAATATTATCAGTACGCCTACTATAGTGTAAATATTGTGTAAATATTATCAGTAGACCTACTATTGTGTAAATATTGTGTAAATATTATCAGTAGACCTACTATTGTGTAAATATTATCAGTACGCCTACTATAGTGTAATTATCAGTAGGCCTACTATAGTGTAAATATTGTGTAAATATTATCAGTACGCCTACTATAGTGTAAATATTGTGTAAATATTATCAGTAGACCTACTATTGTGTAAATATTATCAGTACGCCTACTATAGTGTAATTATCAGTACGCCTACTATAGTGTAAATATTGTGTAAATATTATCAGTAGACCTACTATAGTGTAAATATTGTGTAAATATTATCAGTAGACCTACTATTGTGTAAATATTATCAGTACGCCTACTATAGTGTAATTATCAGTAGGCCTACTATAGTGTAAATATTGTGTAAATATTATCAGTACGCCTACTATAGTGTAAATATTGTGTAAATATTATCAGTAGACCTACTATTGTGTAAATATTATCAGTACGCCTACTATAGTGTAATTATCAGTACGCCTACTATAGTGTAAATATTGTGTAAATATTATCAGTAGGCCTACTATAGTGTAAATATTGTGTAAATATTATCAGTAGACCTACTATAGTGTAAATATTATCAGTACGCCTACTATAGTGTAAATATTGTGTAAATATTATCAGTAGACCTACTATAGTGTAAATATTGTGTAAATATTATCAGTAGACTTACTATAGTGTAAATATTGTGTAAATATTATCAGTAGGCCTACTATAGTGTAAATATTGTGTAAATATTATCAGTAGACCTACTATAGTGTAAATATTGTGTAAATATTATCAGTAGACCTACTATAGTGTAAATATTGTGTAAATATTATCAGTACGCCTACTATAGTGTAAATATTGTGTAAATATTATCAGTAGACCTACTATAGTGTAAATATTGTGTAAATATTATCAGTAGACCTACTATAGTGTAAATATTGTGTAAATATTATCAGTAGACCTACTATAGTGTAAATATTGTGTAAATATTATCAGTACGCCTACTATAGTGTAAATATTGTGTAAATATTATCAGTAGACCTACTATAGTGTAAATATTGTGTAAATATTATCAGTACGCCTACTATAGTGTAAATATTGTGTAAATATTATCAGTAGACCTACTATAGTGTAAATATTGTGTAAATATTATCAGTAGACCTACTATAGTGTAAATATTGTGTAAATATTATCAGTAGACCTACTATAGTGTAAATATTGTGTAAATATTATCAGTACGCCTACTATAGTGTAAATATTGTGTAAATATTATCAGTAGACCTACTATAGGGTAAATATTGTGTAAATATTATCAGTAGGCCTACTATAGTGTAAATATTGTGTAAATATTATCAGTAGACCTACTATTGTGTAAATATTGTGTAAATATTATCAGTAGACCTACTATAGTGTAAATATTGTGTAAATATTATCAGTAGACCTACTATAGTGTAAATATTGTGTAAATATTATCAGTACGCCTACTATAGTGTAAATATTGTGTAAATATTATCAGTAGACCTACTATTGTGTAAATATTGTGTAAATATTATCAGTAGACCTACTATAGTGTAAATATTGTGTAAATATTATCAGTACGCCTACTATAGTGTAAATATTGTGTAAATATTATCAGTAGGCCTACTATAGTGTAAATATTGTGTAAATATTATCAGTAGGCCTACTATAGTGTAAATATTGTGTAAATATTATCAGTAGGCCTACTATAGTGTAAATATTGTGTAAATATTATCAGTAGACCTACTATAGTGTAAATATTGTGTAAATATTATCAGTAGGCCTACTATAGTGTAAATATTGTGTAAATATTATCAGTAGGCCTACTATAGTGTAAATATTGTGTAAATATTATCAGTAGGCCTACTATAGTGTAAATATTGTGTAAATATTATCAGTAGACCTACTATAGTGTAAATATTGTGTAAATATTATCAGTAGACCTACTATAGTGTAAATATTGTGTAAATATTATCAGTATAGGCCTACTATAGTGCAAATATTGTGTAAATATTATCAGTATAGGCCTACTATAGTGCAAATATTGTGTAAATATTATCAGTAGACCTACTATAGTGTAAATATTGTGTAAATATTATCAGTACTATACTACTCCTTTGGTAGTGGAGCTCACGTCATCACCTGAGTTTTTAGCCACTAATGTTGTGTCGGCATGTGATGATGTGAGGCGCTTCATTAGATTAGAATGACTTGCCACAGACGTGGAGAGACTTTTTCTTCCTCGACATAAGTTGCACGTCACATAAACATTCTTACCTTTCACCTCAACGAGGGAAAAGTAGCGCTTATATTTCCAGTTTGCGAAAGCTACCTTTGAAGTCGTTGGACTTGCCATCGCTGACTGTGCATATGCGTGTGCGTCATAGGTGTGTGTGTGTGTGTGTGTGTGTGTGTGTGTGTGTGTGTGTGAACCATAGACCCTAAACTCAACCTATCAACCTCAACCGTATCTCCCACCCACCAATTATAATCAGTTATTTGCATAGATATCCATAATAAAGGCTAGATGTCTTACGGCGGAGTCTCATCACCAGCGGCCATCTTGTCACAGGCAGGGCTCTGCGGCTCCTGATGATCTGCACGAACACAAATACTCTTATCTCACTGAAATCTTGACGGATTTACAAATGATTTGGTTTCTTACAAACGTTATTAACGTGGCTATAATTATGGATGCTTGAACAAATTATGAATAATTTTTGATAAGTATGCAGTGTCATAACTACATCTCTGACGTTTATAACAAACCAAACAGTTCGAAAATCGGTAGAAAATTGAGCAAGTTATGGTTATTTAAAAAGTGCATGCACCATTAAAACACAATGTTATGAGTGAGCGAGCTGACTGTGACAAGATGGCCGCCAGTTGCGGACGTCGACCTCCATTGGCCAGCAGCAGACGAGACATCTAGCCTTTATTATGGATATCTATGGTTATTTGTACCATAACACGCATGGCTGGTGCGCACACACACACACACACACACACACACACACGTCGCAGGTCCGACTGATAGAGAGCCTGTTCGGATGAGCCGCTTCAGTGAGCTCAATTATAGTAACGCCGCATTGTTTCCCCTCAGTAACGCTAACGGCGTTGTAACGGAAGAAACAGTCATTCGTTTGATTACTCGTTACTGAAAAAAATAATTCCGTTAGTAACGCCGTTTATCTATAACGCCGTTATTCCCATCACTGGGTGTGACCACTAAACGAACCAGGACTAAATGTATTATTTGCCTTTTTGTTCCGGACCAAAAGAACTGAGAGAACTATACCCTAAGGCCCTGTCCCAAAATGGCCGCCTAAACCCTCACGGCCTTCCTCTGAGTCTGAGACCCAAAAAGACAAATGGGACCCCCTGAGGTCTTGTGGACTTAAAGGGTTAGTTCACCCAAAAATGTAAATTCTGTCATTAATGACTGACCCTCATGTGGTTGGACACCCGTCAGACCTCCGTTCATCTTCAGACACAAATGAAGATATTTTAGTGTAAATCTGATGCTCTGAAAGGCCTCCATTGGCTCAATGCACTTTACACTCTCAAGACCCTTAAAAGACTCTAAAGACTAAAGTTACAAAGTCCATCTCACTACAGTGGCTCTACAATAACTTTATGAATCGGCGACAATAGTTTTTGTGCGCAAAAAACCCTAAATAACGACTTACATAGTGATGACGATTTCAAAACACGGCATCATGAAGCTTCAAAGTGTTATGAATCAGTGAGTCGATTCAGCGGTTTGATTCATAACGCGACTCACTGATTCATAACGCTTCGAAGCTTCATGATGCCGTGTTTTGAAATCGTCATCACTATGGAAGTCGTTATTTAGGGTTTTTTTGCGCACAAAAACTATTCTCGCCGATTCATAAAGTTATTGTAGAACCACTGTAGTGAGATGGACTTTGTAACGACGTCTTTAGTGTCTTTTAAGGGTCTTGAGAGTGAACCGTGCCATTGTGCCAATGGAGGCCTTTCAGAGCCATCAGATTTCAGCTAAAATATCTTCATTTCTGTTCCGAAGATGAACGGAGGTCTTTCGGGTGTCGAACGACATGAGGGTCAGTAATTAATGACACAATTTACATTTTTTGGGTGAACTAACCCTTTAACAAAAGTGCACAGGAAGTGTGTCATTTGGGACAGGGCCTGAGTTGCTGTCCAACTTGTTAGCCAAATTTATTAATTTATCTATTTATTGCTAAAAACAGTTAATGCTTTGCTTTTTAAGTCATTTCAACTTTTCATTTCATGATTATGACTTGGCATGTTATAATTATATTTTGAAATGATAAATATCTGTAATGCTGTGTTTTGTCGGCGCTGTTTGAAAGTTTGTGGAGCGCTTGCAGAATCTGAAAATGTGAGTAATTTGCACTAAATAAGAGAGATTACACAGAATGCATGTTATCTGTCCTGAAGAAGATCTTTCACACAGAAGATGTTTATAGTCCAGAAGACTAAACAACATCTGAATTTATTTAAAAAAAAAACCTGTTCAGAAGTTTATGAAACATTGATTCTCAATACTGTCTGTCGTTCCTTGATGATCCACGGCTGTGTGTGTGTGTGTGTGTGTGTGTGTGTGTGTGATGGGTAGGTTTAGGGGCAGGGGCAGTGTGTGTGTGTGTGTGTGTGTGTGTGTGTGTGTGTGTGTGTGTGTGTGTGTGTGTGTGTGTGTGTGTGTGTGTGTGTGTGTGTGTGTGTGTGTGTGTGTGTGTGTGTGTGTGTGTGTGTGTGTGTGTGTGTGTGTGTGTGTGTGTGTGTGTGTGTGTGTGTGTGTGTGTGTGATGGGTAGGTTTAGGGGCAGGGGCAGTGTGTGTGTGTGATGGGTAGGTTTAGGGGCAGGGGCAGTGTGTGTGTGTGTGTGATGGGTAGGTTTAGGGGCAGGAGCAGTGTGTGTGTGTGTGTGTGTGTGTGTGTGTGTGTGTGTGTGTGTGTGTGTGTGTGTGTGTGTGTGTGTGTGTGTGTGTGTGTGTGTGTGTGTGTGTGTGTGTGTGTGTGTGTGTGTGTGTGTGTGTGTGTGTGTGTGTGTGTGTGTGTGCGCGCGCGCGCGCGTGCGTGCGTGCGTGTGTGTGTGTGAGAGATTCTGATCTGAGGGACTCAAACACATTCACTGATGCTCCAGAAGGAAACGCGACGCATTAAGACCGGGGGTGGAAACTTAATGAATCTGAAGATCAAAAATGTTTCCGAAGGGCCAGTCCTGAATGAAAAAGAAATACAATTTAAACAAAATAAGAAAAATTATTATCATCATCAGAAATGTTGTACATATCACGAGCATTCGAGGTGAAATTATCTTGAGGATTCCATTTTGAGGGATTGTATGAATTTACTCAGAAAAGGGCCACTTTTGATTTCATTTTCGCGGAAGTTCGCAGTTGTTGTGGTGTTTTCGCAGCACTTTGGAGCTTTACTGAGGGAGTGTCTTAAATCCTCGTTCGCCCACTATAAAAACAGCAGTTTTGGGTGAGCGCGCTCTCGGGAACGCGCCTATGTAGGCAGCTCACTATATTCTGGGACGGCTTCGGGGAGATACCTTTCGTTTCCTGGTTTCGCTTTCGTTTCTGGCTCGGTTGTTCGTGGTCAGTCAGTGGCTCTTGCTATCATAATCCGGTCTTCATCGCAATCGGTCGTGTCCCGAATCGCCGCTGAAATGTACGAGCTGGAAAAGGAGAATCTGCGGCGCTCTGAAGTTTATATCTTCAAGTTTTTACGACCGTCATTCATCAAAACCTTCATGACGACGTACTTTGATACAGGTGAGTCACTAGCCATCTTAGTCAAAACATCCCTCAGTTGTTATTGTATTTTGTATAATCTATATCATTAATATACGTGAATTGTGTTGAATAATGTGTGTTAAATAAGCAAGGAGGAGTGGCTGCAGGACTATTATCATCCTGAATGTCCTACAGGATTGTTTTAACTTGCTGGTGATGATAACCAAAATATTTTTTTTATTAATTTAGAATCATTTTATTATTACTTGTACACTGCTTTCTCTAAACTTGGAGAACATAGCACTTGCAGACCCCAGTTTGAATACAAATGAAAAAATAATTTAATTAATGTTACAGATGTATTTTTAATAACTCGATGTATTTTTTTTTTTTAGTATTGTAGGAATTATCGCTGTGCGATATTGAAGAAAAATGCGATATGCAATACCTTTATAAATATTGCGATATTCTGTATGCGATACGATATTGCTTTAAGTGTGTAAAATCTATTTAAATTATATAAAATAAAATAAAACTGAGAATGATACCATTTATGTGTTTCACATTCTTTCTGGGAAAAGAAAGCATCGCTACAACTTCTTAAAGTGACCAGCAGCCCTCATGAAAAAATACTATAGTATAAATTACAGTAAAATTACTCTAGTAAATACTATAGTGTTTTTGAACCATACTATGGTAAAGATACTACAGTATATTGTAGTATATTATAGTATTTACTACACTTTGTTAATTTATTAGAGAAATTTTACTAAAATATAGTATAGTATTTTTTTATGTGGGAGTGTTTAAGCAAAAATGAATGTCTCAAATCTGACAATATAATTTTAACATCAATGTAAACAAAAAAACAAAAAAATGTAATGCCAATATTTAAAAAAACAAAAACTCTTTGCTTGAATTGGTAATATATAGTTACATCAACCTAAAACTTAACATCGAGGAAACAAAGACACCTGAACTAGGGGTGGACGATTATTTTTGTTGTTTTATCTTTGTTATTAAAAATAAGAACTAAAAACAGTAGTCTTCACATGAACTTATACATAATAAGTGGTTTCTTTCGCCAACTGTTATCATTCACTTAAAACATAACCGACTGCGTTTACAAGAATACGCATCAAGACATAATTATGTGTGTATTTGACCGTTCGAGTGTGTAATAAGGCACGAAACAGAACTGAAGGGATCACACACTTTCAGAGGTGGCTTGTGCGCACGTTTCGGTGTGTGTGTGTCAGACAGCGCGAGTTGTTTTTCGCAAGTTATTGCGTTTAATAACTCTTTTTAACGTCAAGCAAGTCACATAAGTAACAAGTCGTGTGCTCAGTTTATTCTCTACTAAATGCGTCAACCTAAAACGTACACTTTTCACAACGTTGAAGTAGCCTATTAAAATCATTCCGATATTGCGTGCCGTTGCGAAATGCATATCGCGATATGAACATTTGCGATATTTCGATAATTTTGATATATTGCGCAGCCCCAGTAGGAATCCTACAGAAGATTAAAAAAAAAAAACATAAACATTGTACACCTCAGTTTTGTGTGTTAGTTTTTTAGGTTTTTATGTTAATTAATTGTTTTGTTCTTTTATTAATTTTTGTTGTTTTTTTCTCTCTAAATATTGCCATTTATGTATTTCCGATTGATTTTAGGCCTTCAACTTAAACTTATTTCAGGTTATTTCCAAGGCAACATTTCTACGTTTAATTTAGCTTGACTATTAGTTTATTTTATTTCAGCTTTATCTCAATTAACATAAACATTTATAGTAGTTTTAGTCAATAATAGTTTTAGTTAACAATAATAACCCTGATTCACGCTATGGTAGTGAGTTGGATTTTTTTCTGTTTGTAAGATTTGAGTTTAACTTTAAATGTCTGGGCTATTCTATTCTGTCTCTTGCAGAGACGGTGGAAAGGATTATCTCTACAGAGGAGAAGTCTGTGACTGAAGCTGCCCAGTTACTGCTGGACAAGATGTGTCTTCTGGAAGAAGTGGGATGGTTTCAGGCCTTTTTGGACATCCTGTTAGCCTCAGGTGAGCTGGTAAAAGGAGCTGGTCAAATAATAGTTTTATGAAGGAAGAAGGAACCGGCCAATGTTAAAGGGTTAGTTCACCCAAAAATGAAATTTCTGTCATTAATTACTTACCCTCATGTGGTTGGACACCCGTCAGACCTCCGTTCATCTTCAGACACAAATGAAGATATTTTAGTTGAAATCTGATGCTCTGAAAGGCCTCCATTGGCTCAATGCACTTTACACTCTCAAGACCCTTAAAAGGTACTAAAGACGTCGTTACAAAGTCCATCTCACTACAGTGGTTCTACAATAACTTTATGAATCGGTGAGAATAGTTTTTGTGCGCAAAAAAACCCTAAATAACGACTTATATAGTGATGACGATTTCAAAACACGGCATCATGAAGCTTTGAAGCGTTATGAATCAGTGAATATTGATGAGGGTGTAAATGTTATAATAGTGAAGATTAAATGTTATGTATATAGTAATTGGCAGAAAATTACTGTTGTAATACTTACCTCTAAAAGAAGGTGGAGGAGTCCATGTGGGTGGAGCTTCGAGGTTATAAGCCAGGCCTGTTTGTTTATGCAGGAGGGGTGGTAGTTTGGAGAATTAGAGTTGCTAGTGAGTGTGTGCATTGACCTTTCTGGAGAAGGATCTACCAGCCAAGAGCTGTTGTATATATATATATATATATATATATATATATATATATATATATATATATATATATATATATATATATATATATATATATATATATATATAGGTATCTTGTCTATTTGTTTTCTCCATTTTTCCCACATTCCCTATTTTGTCCATTTTTACTTTTATTTTTGGTGAACTGTAAATAGGAACACTGTCAATAAAAACACCTTGCATGGCAGTGCTATTGCGGTCTGGCCATCATTTTCTTGTGCGGGACCATTCTTCCATCACGCCTCGTCACAAGTGATGTCAGAAGTGGGATAGCACTGCCGTGCAAGGTGTTTTTATTGACAGTGTTCCTATTTACAGTTCACCAAAATAAAAGTAAAAATGGACAAAATAGGGAATGTTTTTCTTGAGTCAGTTGACATCGTCGACTTTGGTGAGGCGCGCCGGAGGCGGCACGCAGACGTAATTTTTTGGAGAACTTTGGTCGTTTTCCCCTTTCGTCAAAAGGATAGCGTAGAGTTTTTTTATTACTAACGTTCGTTTGCAAAAAACATGCAGGATCCTTGGTTTTATTATTGGTTCTTTTTCACTTGGTGGTCCGTTAGGTAATTGAACTGCCATCTGGATTATTTTTGCAACGCTACTTGCTGACCAAAATTAAGTTAATTAATCCTTCCAGGGACTCAAGATCCAGCGATATTCCGTTGGATCCGCTTGTAAAAAGAAGTAAAATCGTCGTTTAAATCATTCTGATGCCCAGCTAACTACACCATAGCTGGTCAGCCGGGGCTTGCTGCGCCCAAGCCGGGCGAAGATTGACGCTGCTCGGTGTCATCCAACTGAAGAGGATCGAGCTTATTAGGCGACAATGCTTGAAATAATGTCCGAGCACCAAGATTCATTACTGAAGTGCAAAGCAGAGAATCTGCCATCAGAGAGAAGAACAGTGGAGGACTTCAACAAGTTTTGCAGTTTTGTTCTTGCATATGCAGGTTACATTCCTTCTCCAAAGGAGGAAAGGCCATGGTCGGCGGCATCCTCCAGTTCTCCAAATAACTCCGGTGGTTCGGGAGAAGGTAGTGTTTTAGGTGGAGCCAGTTCTAATATGGCTCCCAGCTGGAGTCACGGCACGTCGGACTTGCACACCATCCACACCTTCGTTCGCAAGGCTCGTGCCAATAAGAGCAACAAGAGTATGCGGAGGCTCTCATCTGACAGCGCCCTGATGGACAAAATGTGTTTAAAAGACTCTTTCTATGAGGGCCAAGTGGCCAGCAAAGCTGAGCGCAAAAAGGACAAGAAGCTGAAGCGTCTTTCTCTTGGTTCAGGCGCTGGCAGTAGCAGTAGCAGCGGTGGTGAGAAACGTGCAAGGATCAAGCGCAGTAAAAACCCCAAACAGTCCAAAGCCCTTAAGAAGCTTAAGAGCTCGGCCCACAGCGTCAGTTCCGGCACCAAGACCACCAACGATACTACGCTCTGAGCCTACAATACCAGTATACCACGAGGGGGAAGACATTGAAAACTAGCTCCAACGATTTGAGCGTTTGGCCAGGACCTGGAGTTGGCCAGAGCAGGAGTGGGCTTGTCAACTCGTGCCATTACTTACTGGGAAGGCATTAGAAGCATACATCGCCATGGATGAGGAGAGTTCAATGGAGTATGAGGTTCTACGTGAAGCTTTACTGGAAAAATTTGACATTTCAGCAGAGACTTACAGACAGCGATTCCGGCAGACCTCTACAAAGCCAGGAGAAACTCCCACAGAGACTTATCATCGGTTGAAGGGACTGAATGCCCGTTGGATAAGGCCACTACACCGCACCAAGGAGGAAATCGGTGAGCTGATTATCCTAGAGCAGTTGTTGCACGTGCTGTCGTTGGACGTGCGCACTTGGGTAAAGGAGCATGAGCCTGTAGATGGATTAACCGCAGCCCGAATGGCAATGCAGTACACTAACGCACGGCGAGGGGGACGGCCACACCAACAATCACCAATGATAAGAGGTACTTCAAAGACTGAGCAGGACAAAGAAGGTACTGTTTCAAGCATTTCTATGAAAGGTTTGATTTGCTTTTACTGTCAACAACAAGGTCATAAAGCTGCTAATTGCCCGATGCGTAAGCCTAAACTGTCCAGCTACTGCTATGTGCCAAGGGGGGGGACAAAGCAGACAGTAATGAACATGTTGCGTACTGTTGCACAGTTGCTGTGAATGGGCACACTGTAAAAGCTTTGATTGACACAGGAAGTTCGATGTCCCTGATTAAACGTGGTTATGTCCCTGAAAATGTGATTAACTATGTGAAGACCATATCTGTACAATGTGTTCATGGTGACAAAGTCAAGCACCCTACAGCTGAGGTTACGCTGAAGGTCAACGAACAAATGTATTTGATGTGTGTGGGGGTAGTTGACAGACTTCCTGCTGAAGTGGTACTTGGATGGGATGTACCAGTGTTGAATGACTTGTTAAACATGTGTGATAAACCCACAAAGACATTAACCAGGGTTTCATGTCCAGTGCTCACACGAGCTCAAGCTAAGACTGGTTTGCAGCCTCTGCCAGACTTAGACGATAGTCTGATACAGAGCTGTAATAAACCTAGAAAAACACGTCGGCAACGCAGGATGGCAAAGTATTTAGGTACCCGACACCCAAGGTATCAACAGATGGTCTGGAGGGCAGAGATTGGAAGATTCCAACCAATATTGCTCAGTTGCAGGAGGCTGATGGTACCTTAAAGTCGCTGTTTGCCAAAGTAGGTGAAGGCGAGAGCAAAGTACAAACTCTTGGGGCAGAAATGTATGTTTTGCAGAATGGTATTTTATATGTGATGTCTGATGGTTTGGCACGTCTTGTCGTTCCTAAATGTTGTAGATCTCTGGTGTTACATCTTGCACACACTATACCATGGTCAGGACATCTTGCACACCAGAAAACATACCAAAGACTCAGTTCCCGTTTCTTTTGGCCTTCCATGTATACTGACGTACTCACACACTGTGCCACATGCTCTGTCTGTCAGAAAACCAGTGCTGTTCGCAGGTCGGCCAGAGTGCCTCTGTATCCATTGCCGGTGATCACCACTCCCTTCAGAAGAATCGCAATGGACGTAGTCGGACCTCTGGAGAGGAGCAGTGCCGGTCACCAGTACATCTTGGTCATGTGTGACTACGCTATTCGCTATCCCGAAGCATTCCCCCTAAGGTCGATTACAACTGCCAAGGTAATCAGTGTTCTTGTGCAAATGTTTTCCAGGGTCGGTATTCCAGATGAGATCCTCACCGACCAAGGCACCAATTTTACATCGGGCTTGATGAAAAACCTCCACAGACAACTGGGTATCCAGTCGATCAAGACCAGTCCCTATCACCCGCAGACGGACGGGCTAGTTGAAAGATTCAACCAAACACTCAAAAACATGCTCAAGAAGTTTGTCAGTGACACGGGAAAAGACTGGGACAAGTGGTTGCCGTTCATGCTATTTGCATATAGAGAGGTACCCCAAGCATCAACAGGTTTTTCCCCTTTTGAGTTGGTGTATGGATGGTCTGTCCAGGGTCCACTAGATCTGCTGAGGAAGAGCTGGGAAGCACCTACCACGTCTGCAGCTGGTGAGCAAGGAATACTTCAGTATGTGCTGCAGATGAGAGACCGCCTGGAGAAGTACCGAAAGCAAGCCATCGAGAACTTGGAAGCAGCCCAGAAAGCACAGAAGCGATGGTATGACCAGTATGCCCGGCACCGGGAATACCAGGCAGGGCAGAAAGTACTGTTGTTACTACCCTCCTCAACGAATAAGCTTTTAGCAAAGTGGCAAGGACCCAACAAGATACAGAGACGAGTGGGACCGGTCACTTACGAGGTATTGCACCCGGAGAAGGGAAAGTCCAGCCAGGTGTACCATATCAACCTTTTGAAAGAATGGCGAGAGAAGGCAGAAGAAGAAGAGAAAGTGCTGTTTGCCTGCAAGGGAGCCCCAGAAGGTGAGGAGGGTGAGGAAGACATGGAAGACATGGCTGTACAGAGGTCTCCAGCTAAAATAACCTTGGAACACCTGGAAGAGGAACAGAGGGAGCAGCTGCTACAGGTCGTAGACAGGCAACCGAGTCTCTTCAGGACAGAGCCAGGACGAACCAGCATGATCGAACACACCATCCAGCTTACAAACTCAACTCCTATTCGACAGCAGCCCTATAGAGTACCGGAACGACTGATCGAGCCACTGAGAAGGGAGATTCAGCTAATGAGGAACATGGGGGTGATTGAGCCGTCAAACAGCCCATGGAGCAGCCCAATTGTCCTGGTTCCAAAAAAAGATGGATCGATGAGGATCTGCCTGGACTTTCGGAAACTCAACGCTGTATCCAGGTTCGATGCATACCCAATGCCTCGGATTGATGAGCTGGTGGAACGGATCGGCCAGGCCAAGTACATCACCACATTAGATCTGTGTAAAGGATACTGGCAGGTGCCTTTAGCCCAACAATCCAGAGAGTACACCGCCTTCAGAACCCCCCTAGGACTGTTCCATTTTACGACCATGCCGTTCGGGTTACATGGAGCTCCAGCCACCTTTTAACGGCTGATGGATCAGGTGCTACAGGGGGAAGAGGACTGCTGCGCGGCGTATCTCGATGACGTGGTCATCTACAGCGGTAGCTGGGAAGAGCATCTTCAGCACCTGAACAGAGTATTCCAAAAAATCAGTGAGGCAGGCTTGACCTTAAATGTGAACAAATGTGAATGGGCAAAACAAGAAACACAATACCTGGGATTTCTGCTGGGCAATGGGGAGGTTCGACCACAAGTGGACAAGGTGGAGGCCGTACGAAACTGTCCAAGACCTCGGACAAAGAAAGAGGTACGTGCCTTCCTTGGACTGGACCGAAGGTTTATATCAGAGTTTTCCAGTATCGCGGTACCTCTGACTAACTTAACCACAAAGCTGGTGCGGAACCCAGTGCCTTGGACGGAGGAAGCTGAACGGGCTTTTCAACACCTGAAAGAAAGCTTATGTAATAGTCCCGTTCTTCGCAGTCCTGATTTCTCCAAAAGATTTCTAGTTCAAGTGGATGCATCTGCTAGTGGACAGGGAGCTGTGCTGGCACAAGGAGAGGGGGGCCAGGAACTTCCAATTCTTTATCTAAGCCGCAAACTGCTACCTCGAGAGACCCGTTACTCCACTGTTGAGAAAGAGGGACTTGCCATCAAGTGGGCATTGGAAAGTCTCCGCTATTACTTGCTGGGAAGAGAGTTCGACCTCGAAACAGACCATCGAGCATTGACCTGGATAAACTCAATGAAAGATCAAAACGCCCGGATAACAAGATGGTACCTGTCACTGCAGCCGTACCACTTTAAGATCAGACACCGGCCTGGGAAAGAGAACCTAACTGCTGATTACTTGTCTAGATTGTCGAGTTCATCAATCAAGGAGAGGAGGGAGGTAATGTGACAGAGGGCTCTGTCACGATCGCGGCAGCACTACATTTTACACGCACATTTGATTCATTATCCACCTGGTTTATTGTTTCCTACCCTTGGGTGCACACGAGGGTCAGGTTAACGCTTCAGTAGCATACATAACACACACATTCACCCCATTATCGCATCTTTTCTCCAAATCCCCTTTATAAACACACACAGACAACAGATAAATGAATCCATAGATGTTTATTGGACTTTTTTTTTTTTTTTTTAGATTAGATTCAACTTTATTGTCATTACACAAGTACAAGTACAAGGCAACGAAATGCAGTTTAGGTCTAACCAGAAGTGCAATAGCAGCAAGTGCAGGATATACAATGGATGCGTAAGTGCAGGACATGGATATGTACTGAATATGTATAAATATGTATAAATAGAGAGACGTTATTACTATAAACAGAACTGAATTTACAGGTGAATATGTACAGTGAATAAATATAGAGATGGCTATTACTATAAACAGAATTTACAGGTGAATATGTACTATGAATACAATATACAGATGGCTATTACTATAAACAGAATTTTACAGATAGAGGTATACAATAATATGTTAGGCTAATATGAGGAATAGCAGTGGATTAGGGTAGTGCAATAAATTATGGACAGAGCTATCCGGAAAAAAAAGGTAAAGTGCAGTGGAAAGTGGTTGCATATTACAGTTAGAAGTACAGTGCAAAATGCAAATGTAAACATTGGTACTATAAATACAGTCGGCAGTGCAAATGAGCATAATCCAGTTAAGATATGGCAGTGTAAGATCTATATGTAAACAGTTGTTACTGTGATAAACAGTCGGTAGTGCAAATAACAAAGTGAAGGAAGATGTGAGGTAGGAGAGTTATCAGTTTATGAGGGAAGTGGATCAACGGGGGTTTGAGTTCAATAAAGAGACAGCTCTGGGGAAAAAACTGTTCTTTAGTCTGCTGGTCCTGGTCCGGTGGATCCTGAAACGCCTGCCGGAGGGCAGGAGAGAAAACAGTCTGTGGGCTGGGTGAGAGGAGTCCTTGAGGATGCTGCGAGCTCGGTGCAGACAGCGTTTCCTCTGGATGTGCTCGATGGCAGGTAGTGGAGTCCCTGTGATGCGCTGGGCAGTTTTCACCACCCGCTGCAGTGCCTTGCGCTCCGCAACAGAGCAGCTCCCATACCACACTGCCTCACAGTTGGTCAGGATGCTTTCTATTGCGCAGCGGTAGAAGTTCACCAGGATAGCCGAGGAGAGCTGATTCTTCCTCAGTGTCCTCAGGAAGAAGAGGCGCTGGTGAGCCTTCTTGACCAGGCTGGAGGTGTTGGTCGTCCACGACATGTCCGCCGAGATGTGGGTCCCCAGGAACTTGAAACTGGAGACACGCTCAACAGCCATTCCATTGATGTGGATGGTGTCGTGTGTGCCTCTTGACTCCTTCCTGAAGTCCACGATGAGCTCCTTCGTTTTGGTGGTGTTGAGGAGCAGGTTATTATCAGCGCACCATGTGGCCAGGTGCTGGATCTCCTCCATATAGGCAGTCTCATCGTTGTTGCTGATGAGACCAATCACCGTAGTGTCGTCCGCAAACTTGACGATGGAATTAGATCCATACACAGGCTTGCAGTCGGCGGTGAAGAGGGAGTAGAGAAACGGACTTAGCACACAGCCCTGTGGTACACCAGTGTTAAGAGTGATGGATGTGGAGCAGGTGAATCCTGAACGAACATTCTGGGGTCTGTCAGTTAGGAAGTCCAAAATCCAGTTACACATTGAAGTGTTGATGCCCAGGTCTCCAAGTTTGGCTATTAACTTGGATGGGATGACAGTGTTGAATGCTGAGCTGAAGTCAACAAACAGCATGCGTGCATAAGTGTTCTTATGGTCCAGATGGGTGAGCACAGAGTGCAGTGCCATGGAAACGGCATCCTCTGTGCTCCTATTGCTGCGGTAGGCAAACTGGTGTGAGTCCAATGTGGATGGTAGAGAGTCTTTTAGGTGTTCCAGGACCAGCCGCTCAAAGCACTTCATAACGATGGGTGTGAGTGCTACAGGGCGGTAGTCATTAGGGCACCTCGGGTTAGAGTGTTTTGGCACTGGCACAATGGAAGTGCGTTTAAAGCATGTCGGTACAGCTGCTTGGGCAAGAGACAGGTTGAAAATGTCTGTAAAAACCCCAGCGAGCTGCTCCGCACATGCCCTGAGCACACGTCGAGGGATGTTGTCTGGTCCAGCAGCCTTGTGTGCGCTGATGCGGCTCAGTGCCTTGCAGACATCTGTGGTGGAGAGTGTGATTGGTGGGTGGTCAGCTGAGGGTTTGAGCTTGGTGGCAGTTTCTCTGTTGTCTCTTTCAAAACGAGCATAAAAGTAATTTAGCTCGTTCAGGAAGTTGACATCAGTGGCTGCGGGGGTGGAGTGGGTGGGTTTGTAGTCACTGATGGCCTGGATGCCCTGCCACATGCGTCGAGGGTCAGAGTTGGAAAAGTGACCCTCTATCTTTAGCTTGTAGCAGTGCTTGGCCTTTTTGATGCCCCTTTTCAGGTTAGCTCTGGATGTACTGTAGGCTTGTGCATCACCTGATCTGAAGGCAGTATTGCGTGACTTCAGCAGGAGTCGAACTTCCCTGTTCATCCAAGGCTTCTGGATGAACTATCTGCATAGTATATTTTGTCTTTGGTCGCGGTCTGTTTGTGTTGTGGTTAGTCCAGGTTACCGGAGGCAAATGGCAAACCCCGGTTACGATCCAGAAAGCCAGATATCGCTGTATTCCCGCGTTGCGCCTGCGCAATCGCTCTGGTAACTGGACCGTCTTAAGTGTTGTTGTTTGGGGGGGGGGGTTGTGAATCCTGACAACGCAAGTACCATTGGTATGCAAATAGATCTATATATATAACAATACATATATATATATATTGTTTTATGATGAATATTGATGAGGGTGTAAATGTTATAATAGTGAAGATTAAATGTTATGTATATAGTAATTGGCAGAAAATTACTGTTGTAATACTTACCTCTAAAAGAAGGTGGAGGAGTCCATGTGGGTGGAGCTTCGAGGTTATAAGCCAGGCCTGTTTGTTTATGCAGGAGGGGTGGTAGTTTGGAGAATTAGAGTTGCTAGTGAGTGTGTGCATTGACCTTTCTGGAGAAGGATCTACCAGCCAAGAGCTGTTGTGTATATATATATATATATATATATAGGTATCTTGTCTATTTGTTTTCTCCATTTTTTCCCACATTCCCTATTTTGTCCATTTTTACTTTTATTTTTGGTGAACTGTAAATAGGAACACTGTCAATAAAAACACCTTGCACGGCAGTGCTATTGCGGTCTGGCCATCATTTTCTTGTGCGGGACCATTCTTCCATCACGCCTCGTCACAGTCACAAATAAACAAACAACAAAACTAAAAGTTAAGCGGCAGCCACTTACAGACGACTGCCACATATCAACTTAACAAAACACAAAGTAAATAGTCCAGGCCTGGTTCTCTTTCATCCTTCACTGTCGTCACTCCTCCTTTTATTCTTTCGGAGCTTCTCCATGAGACTCGGCTCGCAGGTGACACTCATTAGCAATCCAGGCACTGGCCTCGCTCCGTTCCCATGGCTCTCGGTCCCGCCCTGCTTGCCACATACTCCCGTCACCTCTTGCAGGCCAGGGGGTACCTTCGAGGCTGTGCTCCACCCCCTCCTGGGGGCCATCATGGCGGCCGCAGTACCTTTGGGTAAGGACAGACGTGGTGAGAGCAAAGGAGATGGAAGGATAAGGAGAGGCCGAGACAAGAGGGTAGAAAAGAGATAATAAATCCTTGGTCCAGTTCCCAAAACGCACTTCAAACCAGTCCTCCACCACCTAGGTGAACTCCTCCACGATGTCTGGCTGTGGCGCTGGATTCCCCTCGGTGGACAGCCCTCTAACTCCTCCGATGCCTGGTGGACGGCGACAGCTCCAGGCAGCCGCCAAAAGAGTCCCCCGTTCCCTACTCCTCACCATCATGGATTATGAGGGCTCACAGCCGTGAGGACTCAAGACTCGAGGCGCATTAGCTCTTGCACCACCGGTCTCGCTCCGTTCCCATGGCTTTCGGCCCCGCCCTGCTTGCCACATACCCCATCACCCCTCGTAGACCAGGAGATACCCTTGAGGATTTGCTCTAGTGGGCAGTTGTGGCCTATTGGTTAGAGAGTCAGACTTGTAACCTGAAGGTTGCGGGTTCGATTCTAAATGCCAGAAGCAAATGTCTGAGTTGCCCTTTGAGCAATGCATCCCCCAATCGCTCCCCGGGCGGCAGGTTCTTTAGATTTTAAAAATGTTCTTCACATTAAGAATTTTAATTTTAAGAACTGATCATTGAAAGGGTCTTTGAGGAACCAAAAATGTTTCTTCTATGGCATCGCTATGTGTCTGTGTGTTTTGCTGTAGAATATACTGGTCTGCACAATGCCATTAAGGAATGGAACTTCACTGAGTTAGAGGGACTGAATGAGCACCGGAAACTTCTGGAGAGACTCGAACCATCATTCATCACGCACATAAAGCCCAGCGAGCTGCTCACGCACATGAATGACTGTCTCAACCCCAGAGAGCATGAAGAGATCAAATCGGTGAGTCTCTGTCTTCTGTAGTGTGGATTGTGTGATGTATGTATATTTGTTTCTGGCCTTACACAAGTTCTTTCTGTATGTGTGTGTTACAGGTGGAAATCCAGCGCGGCCTTATAGCTGCCGGTGAGAAACTAGTGAAAGCGCTCCTGCGCTCTGATAAATCAAACTGGTTTAAGGTGCTGAAGATTGCGCTGGATGCCTGCAGATTCTTTGAGGCGCTGGAGCTGCTGGATTCAAGTAATACTTGAATATTTAGCCACTTCATTCAATATTCATTCATCCGTCCATCTATCTATCTATATTCTGTCTCATGATGATGATGATTATGTATGTCCTGCAGATGGAGGTGGTAAGAGTGCAATGGGCTGCGGATCAGATGGGGAGGCGGACGCCATGGCGACAGAAACCATGCCTATGACTATTGAGTTTAGTGAAGAGGCTGAGAATGACGACATGCTGATGAGCAGCAACAACATGACTGTCGAGACCCTCAACAAGTGCACAGGTACACAGACCGACATCATGATACCATCACCTGAATGCTTGTATTTACGGAAATGTGACCTTCGACCTCTATGCAGGGGAATATGAGCGTTCAGGTGAGCATAAGCTGAGGGAATATCAGAAGGAGCTGACGGAAGTTGCTGTCCAGGGGCAAAACACCATCATCTGCGCCCCTACAGGTGTGTCACACCAAACAACAGAAACTTTCACATACAGAACACGTTTTACCAGCATCCACACAAGCATTGCATCAGCAGCTCGAGTTGAGTTTGGCAGGTCATTCCACCAGCAGGAAGAGTCCAGGTAAAGGTGCGCCTCTTTGGGATGATGGCACCACAATGCGCCGTTCACTTGCAGAACACAAGCTTCTGGAGGGCACATAGGTCTGAAGTACTGAGTTTAGGTATAGGGATGCAGAGCCAGTGGTTGTTATGTAGGCAAGCATCAGTGCCTTGAATTTGATGCGAGCAGCTATTGGCAACCAGTGCAAGAAGTTTATAAAAAGAGAGGTGTGACATGCGCTCTCTTTGTTCAGTCTGGATAGAACATGAGCTTGAGTTGTGTAGCTCCGATAGGAAGGGCCTGATCCTCCTAATGTTGTATAAGGCAAATCTACAGGACAAAGAAGTTCTAGCATTGTGATCTGTGAAGTTCAACTGATCATCAGTCACTCCATTGGTCCTAGTGGAAGAACCTAGTTGAATAGAGAAGTTGTGATGGAGTATTGGGTTGGGTGAAACCAAAAGCAGTTCTATCTTGGCAAGGTTGAGTTGAAGGTGGTGGTCCTTCATCTGACAAGAAATGACTGTCAGACAGGCTGAGATTCGAGTAGCTACCATCAGATCATCTGGCTGGAATTAGAGGTAAAGTTCAGCATGGCTGAATGACTGATCCTAGTGATGACGTGTAGCTGGAGAATTGAAACGGTTCCAGCACTGAGCTCTGAGGCACTCCAGTAGCTCTAGATGATAGCAGTGATAGGAGAAACCATGTTTCTAAAGGTCAGATCTAGTGATGATGACATGTAGATGGAGAAGAGAAGCGGTCCCAGCACTGAGCCCTGAGGCACTCCAGTAGCTCTAGATGATAGCAGTTATAGGAGAAACCATGTTTCTGAAGGACAGATCTAGTGATGAGATGTAGATGGAGAAGAGAAGTGGTCCCAGCACTTAGCCCTGAGGCACTCCAGTAGCTGTAGATGATAGCAGTGATGGAGAAACCATGTTTCTGAATGACAGATCTAGTGATGAGATGTAGATGGAGAAGAGAAGAGAAGCGGTCCCAGCACTGAGCCCTGAGGCACTCCAGTAGCTCTAGATGATAGCAGTGATGGAGGAACCATGTTTCTGAAGGACAGATCCCAGTGAAGACATGTAGATGGAGAAGAGAAGCGGTCCCAGCATTGAGCCCTGAGGCACTCCAGTAACTCTAGATGATAGCAGTGATAGGAGAAACCATGTTTCTGAATGACAGATCATGTGATGAGATGTAGATGGAGAAGAGAAGTGGTCCCAACACTGAGCACTGAGGCACTCCAGTAGCTGTAGATGAAAGCAGTGATATGAGAAACCATGTTTCTGAATGACAGATCTAGTGATGCTTGGCTTGGCGTGCTCAGTTGGGGACATTAAATTTTTCAACTAAACATCGAAATACATCTAAATAATAAACTAAATTAACCATTTAAACTAAATTACTGATCAAATTATTGATCTAAAGCCCACACTGTCACTGTATGATAACTGAAATGAACTGATGACATCAGCTTTTTTTCCCAGAATGGCTATACAGCTGAATAAAATTATGCTGCATTATTTTCCTGTTTAACACTGTAAAGCTGCTTTGAAACAATCTACATTGTTAAAAGCGCTATATAAATAAAGTTGACTTGACTTGACATGCGTGTAGATGGAGAAGAGAAACGGTCCCAGCACTGAGCCCTGAGGCACTCCAGTAGCTCTAGATGATAGCAGTGATAGGAGAAACCATGTTTCTGAATGACAGATCGAGGAATGAGATGGAGAAGAGAAGCGGTCCCAGCACTAAGCCGTGAGGCACTCCAGTAGCTTTAGATGATAACAGTGATAGGAGAAACCATGTTTGTGAAGGACAGATCTAGTGATGAGATGTAGATGGAGAAGAGAAGCGGTCCCAGCACTGAGCCCTGAGGCACTCCAGTCAAAAGTTTGGAATAATTGCATTTATTTATTTAGCACCTAATGATTTTGTGTTTCACATTCACAAAGTGGATAAAACAGAAAATTGCCAGTATTTTGTAACACCTCACTTATGCATTACACTTTCCCTCAGGATGTGGAAAAACAATTGTGGCCGCGGAAATCTGTGATCACCACCTGAAGCAGAATCCCGGACGGGCAAAGATTGTGTTCCTGGCAACCAAGGTCGATGTCTATGAACAGCAGTACAAGCTTTTCAACAAACACTTTTCCAGCTCTTATCCCAGCATCAGGCAAGATCCCACACACACACACACACATGTGACTCTTGGTCCACATCCAGACGGTTCTTCCTCTCTAAAGTGTGTGTTGTGTGCTGCAGGGTGACGGGGATGTGCGGTGATATGGATCTCTCCCTGCGGCTGCTCATAGAGAATAATGATATCGTGGTGATGACGGCCCAGATCCTGGTGAATGCACTGCAGAGGGGAGAGTTGCCCTCATTGGAGCTGCTTTCTCTCATCTTGCTGGACGAGTGTCACAACACGACCGGAAAACACCCGTACAACAACATCATGACCCGCTACCTGGACACCAAACTCAGCTCCGGCACACACTCACTGCCACAGGTGCCACAGCACACCCTTCTGCTCAGATCTGCTCTGTTCTCCATCCAATCAAACACGTATCCTATGAGATAGTGAAAGAATAACACCTGGATAGATGGCCAGTCCGTTGCAGTCTATTCTAATTTATCCTATATAAGGCTGTGTCCATACGAACACAGGTATTTTCAAAACCGCATGGAACCAAATTTTCAAAAACACTGAAACCAAACTTTTTTGAAAACTCCTGCCAGGGTGAAGATTTTTACACACTCAGGTGGCAGTGTTGTCGTGTTGGACAGTGAAACCGCCAATAACTTTTTTTCCAGGCTTCTGATTGGCCGACATGGCTTTACGGTTAGGGTTATATCGCCACCTGTTGGTTTGGCATGCTCTTGACAGCGCTTCATAGCGTGTTTTTGCTTTTTCATGTGGACGCAATTTTTTTTTAAACGGAGGAAAAAAACTTATTTTATAAAAATACCTGTGTACGTGTGGCCTATTCCTGTCAATTTAAGTACAATTTCTTACATTTTTATTTCATGTAGGGTAAAGGTGAAGCAATGGTCAATCCTTTGCAGTATATCCTATCCTATCTAATCATGTCTTTATTTATTTATTTATTTATGTATCAATGTAATTTTTGGTTTTAAATAATTTTTTATTTCTAGGGTAAAGATGTTATAAAGATATTTTATTTCAATCTACTGCAGTCTATTATATCTTATCCTGGTTTATTTTTTATTTTTATTTAATTTATTTATTCATTTATTTTATAGGTGGCAAGAAGGCCAATCTATTGCAGTCTATTCTATCCTATTGTTTTATTTTTTATTTTATATTATTGTATTTTAGAGGTCAATAGATGGCCAAGCTATTGCAGTGTATTCTATCTTATTCTGTTTTTTTATTTTATTTTTTATAATTGTTTATTTTTATTTATGTTTTTTATGATTATTTATTATGTTTTTAATATACATTTTATTTTATTTATTTATTTAGTTTTAAATATAAATGTAATTACATTTTTTATTACTTAATTTTATTAATTATTTTATATAATGTTAGGGCTGTCAAAAGATTAATCGCGATTAATCGCATCCAAAATAAAAGTTTGTTTTTACATAATATATGTGTGTGTACTCTGTTAATTATTATTTATATATAAATACACACACAAGCATGTATATATTTAAGAAAAAAATATTATTTTTATATATAAACATTTATATTTATATATATTACAGATTATATAAATGTATATACAGTATATACATGCAAATATTTCTTAAATATATACATGAATGTGTGTGTGTATTTATATATAAATAATAATTAACAGAGTACACACACATATATTATGTAAACACAAACTTTTATTTTGGATGCGATTAATCGCGATTAATCTTTTGACAGCCCTAATATATATAAAATCCATCCATCCATCCATCTTCTTCCGCTTTATCCAGGGCCGGGTCGCGGGGGCTGCAGTCTAAGCAGAGATGCCCAGACTTCCCTCTCCCTAGACACTTCCTCTAGCTCTCCCGGGGGGACACCGAGGCGTTCCCAGGCCAGCCGGAAGACATAGTCCCTCCAGCGTGTCCTAGGTCTTCCCCGGGGCCTCCTCCCGGTTGGACATGCCCAAAACACCTTCCCGGGAAGGCGCTCAGGAGGCATCCGGAACAGATGCCCGAGCCACCTCAACTGACCCCTCTCGATGTGGAGGAGCAGCGGCTCTACTCCGAGTTCCTCCCGAGTGACTGAGCTTCTCACCCTATCTCTAAGGGAGCGCCCAGCCACCCTGCGGAGAAAACTCATTTCGGCCGCCTGTATCCGGGATCTTGTCCTTTTGGTCATGACCCAAAGCTCATGACCATAGGTGAGAGTAGGAACGTAGATTGACCGGTAAATCGAGAGCTTCGCCTTATGGCTTAGCTCTTTCTTCACCACAACAGACCGGTACATCGACCGCATTACTGCAGAAGCTGCACCGATCCGTCTGTCAATCTCCCTTTCCATCCTCCCCTCACTCGTGAACAAGACCCCTAGATACTTGAACTCCTCCACTTGAGGCAGGAACTCTCCACCAACCTGAAGAGGGCAAACCACCCTTTTCCGACTGAGGACCATGGCCTCGGATTTGGAGGTGCTGATCCTCATCCCAGCCGCTTCACACTCGGCTGCAAACCGTCCCAGTGCATGCTGAAGGTCCTGGTTAGAAGGGGCCAACACGACAACGTCATCCGCAAAGAGCAGAGACGAAACCGCGTGGTCCCCAAACCTGACACCCTCCGGCCCCTGGCTGCGCCTAGAAATTCTGTCCATAAAAATTATGAACAGAACCGGCGACAAAGGGCAGCCCTGCCGGAGTCCAACATGCACCGGGAGCAAGTCTGACTTACTGCCGGCAATGCGGACCAAACTCCTGCTTTGGTCGTACAGGGACCGGACAGCCCTTAGCAAAGGACCCCGGACCCCATATTCCCCGAGCACCCTCCACAGGATGCCGCGAGGGACACAGTCGAATGCCTTCTCCAAATCCACAAAACACATGTGGACTGGTTGGGCAAACTCCCATGAAACCTCCAGCACCCTGTAGAGGGTATAGAGCTGGTCCAGTGTACCACGGCCCGGACGAAAACCAGACTGTTCCTCCTGAATCCAAGGTTCTACTATCGGCCGTATTCTCCTCTCCAGTACCCTGGCATAGACTTTCCCGGGGAGGCTGAGAAGTGTGATCCCCCTGTAGTTGGAACACACCCTCCGGTCCCCCTTCTTAAAAAGAGGGACCACCACCCCGGTCTGCCATCCCAGAGGCACTGTCCCCGACCGCCACGCGATGCTGCAGAGGCGTGTCAGCCAAGACATTCCCACAACATCCAGAGACTTGAGGTACTCAGGGCGGATCTCATCCACCCCCGGTGCCTTGCCACCGAGGAGTTTCTTGACCACCTCGGTGACTTCAGCCCGGGTGATGGACGAGTCCTCCTCTGAGCCCCCAGCCTCTGCTTCCTCAATGGAAGGCGTGATGGCGGGATTGAGGAGATCCTCAAAGAGATCCTCAAAGTATTCCTTCCACCGTCCGACGATATCCCCAGTTGAGGTCAACAGCCGCCCATCGCCACTGTAAACAGCGTTGGTAGGGCACTGCTTCCCTCTCCTGAGGTGCCGGACGGTTTGCCAGAATCTCTTCGAGGCCAGCCGATAGTCCTTTTCCATGGCCTCACCGAACTCCTCCCAGGCCCGAGTTTTTGCCTCCACAACCACCCGGGCTGCAGTCCGCTTAGCCTGCCGGTACATGTCAGCTGCCTCAGGAGTCCCACAAGCCAACCAGGCCCGATAGGACTCCTTCTTCAGCTTGACGGCATCCCTTACTTCCGGTGTCCACCACCGAGTTCGGGGATTGCCGCCTCGACATGCACCGGAGACCTTACGGCCACAGCTCCGAGCGGCAGCTTTGACAATGGAGGTGGAGAACATGGTCCATTCGGACTCAATATCTCCAGCCTCCCTCGGGATCCGGTCGAAGTTCTGCCGGAGGTGGGAGTTGAAGATCTCTCTGACAGGGGGCTCGGCCAAACGTTCCCTGCAGACCCTTACAGTACGCTTGGGTCTACCGGGTCTGTCCAGCTTCCTCCCCCGCCATCGGATCCAACTCACCACCAGGTGGTGATCAGTTGACAGCTCCGCTCCTCTCTTCACCCGAGTGTCCAAGACATACAGCCGCAGGTCAGATGAAACGACCACAAAGTCGATCATTGACCTACGACCTTGAGTGTCCTGGTGCCATGTGCACTGATGGACACTCTTATGCCTGAACATGGTGTTCGTTATGGACAAACCGTGACTAGCACAGAAGTCCAATAACTGAACACCACTCGGGTTCAGATCAGGGGGGCCGTTCCTCCCAATCACGCCCCTCCAGGTGTCACTGTCATTGCCCACGTGGGCGTTGAAGTCCCCCAGTAGAACGACGGAGTCCCCAGTCGGAGCACTTTCCAGCACCCCTCCCAGGGACACCAAAAAGGCTGGGTACTCTGCACTGCCGTTCGGCCCGTAGGCACAAACAACAGTGAGAGACCTATCCCTGAGCCGAAGCCGCAGGGAAACGACCCTTACGTTCACCGGGGTAAACTCCAACACATGGCGGCAGAGCTGGGGGGCTATAAGCAAACCCACACCAGTCCGCCGCCTCTCACCATGGGCAACTCCAGAGTGGTGAAGAGTCCATCCTCTCTCGAGGAGTGTGGTTCCAGAGCCCAAGCCGTGCGTAGAGGTGATTCCGACTATCTCTAGACTATCCGACTATACTTCCCCGCCAGTGAGGTGACATTCCATGTCCCAAGAGCCAGTTTCCGTGTCCAGGGATCGGGTTGTCTAGGCTCCTGCCTTCGACTGCTGCCCGATCTTCTCCGCACCGGCCCCTTACGGTCCCTCCTGTGAGTGGTGGGCCCACGGGAAGGTGTCCCCACGTCGCTCCTTCGGGCTGAGCCCGGCCGGACCCCGTGGGGGAAGGCCCGGCCACCAGGCGCTCGCATACGAGCCCCAACCCCAGGCCTGGCTCCAGGGTGGGGTCCCGGCTGCGCCGTACCGGGCGACGATATATAAAATAAATAAATAAAAAAAATAAAAAAAAATATACACATTTTTTTACATTTTAATTAAATTAAATATATATTAAAAACATCATTAATAATAATAATAATAATAATAATAATAATAATAAAAAAACAGGATAAGATAGAATATACTGCAATAGCTTGGCCATCTATTCACCTCTAAAAAAAAAAGTATATATATATATATCTTTTTTAGAGGTTGGTAGAAGGCCAATCTATTACAGCCTATTGTATCCTATGTTCTATTCTAATGTTCTATTGTTTTTAATCTCACCTGTCTCAGATTGTGGGCCTGACGGCGTCGGTTGGCATCGGGTCATTCAAGGACAAGCCGGAGGCAGTGAACAATATCTTACAGCTCTGTGCCAACCTGGACACCAGGGTCATCACCACGGTTACCAAACACCGGGATGAGCTCAGGTCGTACGTGCACACACCTGAGAAAGGTCAGGATACACAGAAACACACATATCAAATATTACCAATAACACATGGGTATTAATCATACCTGTGCGTGTCAGCCTTTTTTGAGGTTCCTCAGCGCACGTGTGACCCCTTCATCAGAATCATCATGAACATCATGGGGAACATCGAGCAGCTGGCGCAGAAGACCTACGACATCGGTACCCTTACCTCTCTTCACATGCTGTATAAACACTCATGAACACTCAAACTCACACACACACGTCTGTCTGTGTCTCAGAGAGCCTGTCGAACATCCAGAGCCGCGAGTACGGCTCTCAGAAATATGAGCAGTGGATCGTCTCCGTCCAGAAGAGCTGCAGAACCATAGCAATGAAGGACCCAGAGGAGGAGAGGAGGATCTGCAGAGAACTCTGCAACTACACTGAACACCTGCGGGTGAGACAGACAGACAGACGGATGGATGATAGACAGACAGACATACAGACAGACAGACAGACAGACGGACAGATGATAGATTGACAGACAGACAGACAGACGGACAGATGATAGATTGACAGACAGACATACAGACAGACAGATGATAGATTGACAGACAGACATACAGACAGACAGATGATAGATTGACAGACAGACATACAGACAGACAGATGATAGATTGACAGACAGACAGACAGACAGACAGATGATAGATTGACAGACAGACATACAGACAGACATACAGACAGACAGATGATAGATTGACAGACAGACAGACAGATGATAGATTGACAGACAGACATACAGACAGACAGATGATAGATTGACAGACAGACATACAGACAGACAGAAAGACAGATAGAGACAGACGACACCATACAGACAGACAGATGATAGATTGACAGACAGACATACAGACAGACAGATGATAGATTGACAGACAGACATACAGACAGATGATAGATTGACAGACAGACATACAGACAGACAGATGATAGATTGTCAGACAGACATACAGACAGATGATAGATTGACAGACAGACATACAGACAGACATATGATAGATTGACAGACAGACAGACAGACAGACAGATGGATAGACAAACAGACAGACGAATGGATAGATAGACAGAGAGAGACAGACGGATGGATAGATAGATAGACAGTCAGACGGACAGATTGATGGATGATAGACAAACAGACAGACAGACGAATGGCTAGATAGACAGAGACAGACAGAGAGACAGACGGATGGATAGATAGACAGTCAGACATACAGATGGATAGTCAGAAAGACAGATAGAGACAGACGACACCATACAGACAGACAGATCATAGATTGACAGACAGACATACAGACAGATGATAGATTGACAGACAGACATACAGACAGACAGATGAGACATACAGACAGACAGATGGATAGACAAACAGACAGACGAATGCATAGATAGACAGAGAGAGACAGACGGATGGATAGATAGATAGACAGTCAGACGGACAGATTGATGGATGATAGACAAACAGACAGACAGACGAATGGCTAGATAGACAGAGACAGACAGAGAGACAAATGGATGATAGATAGACAGTCAGACAGACAGAGAGACCGACGGATGATAGATAGATAGACAGACAGAGAGACAGACGGATGATAGATAGACAGTCAGACAGACAGAGAGATGGACAGTCAGACAGACAGACAGACAGACCAACAGTCAGAAAGACAGATAGAGACAGACAGATGGATAGATAGACAGAGACAGACAGACAGAGAGACAGATGGATGATAGATAGACAGTCAGACAGACAGACAGACAGACGGATGATAGATAGACAGTCAGACAGACATACAGACAGACGGATGATAGAGAGATGGACAGTCAGACAGTCAGAAAGACAGATAGAGACAGACGGATGGATAGATAGACAGAGACAGACAGACAGAGAGACAGATGGATGATAGATAGACAGTCAGACAGACAGACAGACAGACAGACAGACGAATGGATAGATAGACAGTCAGATGGATTGATAGATAGACAGAGACAGAGAGACAGACGGATGGATAGAGAGACAGAGAGACAGACGGATGGATAGATAGACAGACAGACAGACGGATGGATAGAGAGACAGTCAGATGGATTGATAGATAGACAGAGACAGACAGACAGACGGATGATAGACAGAGACAGAGAGACAGATGGATGGATAGATAGACAGTCAGACAGACAGACAGATAGATGATAGATAGACAGTCAGACAGACAGACAGACAAATGGATATATAGACAGAGACAGAGACAGACGGATGGATAGATAGACTGATAGACAGACAGACGGATGATAGATAGACACTCGGACAGACAGACAGACGAATGGATAGATAGACAGACAGAGACAGATGGATTGATAGATAGACAGTCAGAAAGACAGACAGACAAATGGATAGATAGACAGACAGACAGACAGACAGACGGATGATAGACAGAGACAGAGAGACAGACGGATGGATAGATAGACAGACAGACAGATAGATGATAGATAGACAGTCAGACAGACAGACAGACAAATGGATATATAGACACAGACAGAGACAGACGGATGGATAGATAGACTGATAGACAGACAGACGGATGATAGATAGACACTCGGACAGACAGACAGACGAATGGATAGATAGACAGACAGAGACAGATGGATTGATAGATAGACAGTCAGACAAATGGATAGATAGACAGAGAGACAGACAGACAGATGGATAGATAGACAGACGGATGGATAGATAGACAGACAGACGAATGGATAGATAGACAGAGACAGACAGATGGATAGAGAGACAGTCAGACGGATTGATAGATAGACAGAGACAGACAGACAGACGGATGATAGACAGAGACAGAGAGACAGACAGACAGACGGATGATAGACAGAGACAGAGAGACAGACAGACGGATGGATAGATAGACAGGTAGACAGTTAGACAGACAGACAGACAGATGATAGATAGACAGTCGGACAGACAGACAAATGGATAGATAGACAGAGACAGACAGACAGACAGACAGAGAGACAGACGGATGGATAAATAGACTGATAGACAGACAGACGGATGATAGATAGACAGTCAGACAGACGGATGATAGATAGACACTTGGACAGACAGACAGACAGACGAATGGATAGATAGACAGAGACAGACAGAGAGACAGATGGATGGATAGATAGATAGACAGATGGATTGATAGATAGACAGTCAGAAAGACAGACAGACAAATGGATAGATAGACAGAGACAGATGGATAGATAGACAGACGGATGGATAGATAGACAGACAGACAGACGGATGGATAGATAGATAGACGGATTGATAGATAGACAGCCAGAAAGACAGACAGACAGATAGTCAGACAGAGAGACAGACGGATGATAGATAGATTGACAGTCAGACAGACAGAGAGACAGACGGATGATAGATATACAGACAGTCAGACAGACGGATGGATAGACAGTCAGACAGACAGACGAGATAGACGGATGGATAGATAGACTGACAGACAGACGGATGATAGATAGACAGTCAGACAGACAGACAGACAGACGGATAGACAGATGATAGATAGACAGTCAGACAGACGAATGGATAGATAGACAGAGACAGACAGGGAGACAGACGGATGGATAGATAGACTGACAGACAGACGGATGATAGATAGACAGTCAGACAGACAGACGGATGATAGATAGTCACTCGGACAGACAGACAGACAGACAGACAGACGAATGGATAGATAGACAGAGACAGAGAGACAGATGGATGGATAGATAGATAGACAGATGGATTGATAGATAGACAGTCAGAAAGACAGACAGACGAATGGATAGATAGACAGAGACAGACGGATGGATAGAGAGACAGTCAGATGGATTGATAGATAGAGAAAGACAGACAGACGGATGATAGACAGAGACAGAGAGACAGACGGATGGATAGATAGACAGTCAGACAGACAGAGAGACAGACGGATGATAGATAGACAGACAGACAGAGAGACAGACGGATGATAGATAGACAGTCAGACAGACACACAGAGAGACAGACGGATGATAGATAGACACCCAGACAGAGAGATGGACAGTCAGACAGACAGACAGACAGACAGACCAACAGTCAGAAAGACAGATAGAGACAGACGGATGGATAGATAGACAGAGACAGACAGACAGAGAGACAGACGGATGATAGATAGACAGTCAGTCAGACAGACAGACAGATGGATGATAGATAGACAGTCAGACAGATGGATGATAGATAGACAGACAAACGAATGGATAGATAGACAGAGACAGACAGACAGACGGATGGATAGATAGACAGTCAGATGGATTGATAGATAGACAGAGACAGACAGACAGACAGACGGATGATAGACAGAGACAGAGAGACAGACAGACGGACGGATGGATAGATAGATAGACAGTCAGTCAGACAGACAGACAGACAGACAGACAGACAGACAGACAGACAGACAGATGATAGATAGACAGTCAGACAGACAGACAAATGGATATATAGACAGAGACAGACGGATGGATTGATAGACAGACAGACAGACGGATGATAGATAGACAGTCAGACAAACGAATGGATAGATAGACAGAGACAGACAGACAGACGGATGGATAGAGAGACAGTCAGATGGATTGATAGATAGACATAGACAGACAGACAGACAGACAGACAGACAGACGGATGATAGACAGAGACAGAGAGACAGACAGACAGACGGATGGATAGATAGACAGTCAGTCAGACAGACAGACAGATGATAGATAGACAGTCAGACAGACAGACAAATGGATATATAGACAGAGACAGACGGATGGATTGATAGACAGACAGACGGATGATAGATAGACAGTCAGACAGACAGACGGATGATAGATAGACACTCGGACAGACAGACAGACGAATGGATAGATAGACAGAGACAGACAGAGAGACAGATGGATGGATAGATAGATAGACAGACCAATGGATTGATAGATAGACAGTCAGAAAGACAGACAGACAGACAAATGGATAGATAGACAGAGACAGAGAGACAGACAGATGGATAGATAGACAGACAGACAGACGGACGGATGGATAGATAGACAGACAGACGAATGGTTAGATAGACAGAGACAGAGAGACAGACGGATGGATAGAGAGACAGTCAGACGGATTGATAGATAGACAGAGACAGACAGACAGACAGACGGATGATAGACAGAGACAGAGAGACAGACAGACGGATGGATAGATAGACATTTAGACAGACAGATGATAGATAGACAGTCAGACAGATAGACAGACAAATGGATAGATAGACAGAGACAGACAGAGAGACAGACAGATGGATAGAGAGACTGATAGACAGACAGACGGATGATAGATAGACAGTCAGACAGACAGACGGATGATAGCTAGACACTCAGACAGACAGACAGACGAATGGATAGATAGACAGAGACAGACAGAGAGACAGATGGATGGATAGATAGATAAACAGATGGATTGATAGATAGACAGTCAGACAAATGGGTAGATAGACAGAGACAGAGAGACAGACAGACAGATGGATAGATAGATAGACAGACAGACGGATGGATAGATAGACAGACAGACGGATGGATAGATAGATAGACGGATTGATAGATAGACAGCCAGAAAGACAGACAGACAGAGAGACAGACGGATGATAGATAGACAGTCAGACAGACAGACAGAGAGACAGACGGATGATAGATATACAGACAGTCAGACAGACGGATGGATAGATAGACAGACAGACAGACAGACAGATGATAGATAGACAGTCAGACAGACAGACAGACGAATGGATAGATAGACAGAGATAGACAGGGAGACAGACGGATGGATAGATAGACTGACAGACAGACGGATGATAGATAGACAGACAGACAGACGGATGATAGATAGACACTCGGACAGACAGACAGACAGACAGACAGACGAATGGATAGATAGACAGAGAGACAGACAGAGAGACAGACAGAGAGACAGACAGAGAGACAGACAGAGAGACAGACAGAGAGACAGACAGAGAGACAGATGGATGAATAGATAGATAGACAGATGGATTGATATATAGACAGTCAGAAAGACAGACAAACGAATGGATAGATTGACAGAGACAGACAGACAGAGAGACAGACGGATGGATAGATAGACAGTCAGACAGACAGACGGATGGATAGATAGACAGACGGATTTATAGATAGACAGACAGATAGTCAGACATGGAGACAGACGGATGATAGACAGACAGACAGATAGACAGATAGACAGATAGATAGATAGATAGATAGATAGATAGATAGATAGATAGATAGATAGATAGATAGATAGATAGATAGATAGATAGATAGATAGATAGATAGATAGATAGATAGATAGATAGATGGATTGACAGAAAGATTGATAGACTGTCAGAAAGACAGATAGACAGACAGAGAGACAGATGGATGGATGGATGGATGGATGGATAGACAGACAGACAGACAGACAGATGGATAGATAGACAGTCAGACAGATGGATGGATGGATAGACAGACAGACAGATAGATAGATAGACAGTCAGACAGACAGACAGATAGGCTGGCAGAGAGACAGACAGATTGATAGATAGACAGTCAGACAGACAGAGAGACAGACGGATAGATAGTTAGACAGACAGATAGAGAGATGGATAGATAGACAGACAGACGGATGGATATATAGACAGTCAGACGGATTGATAGATAAACAGTCAAAAAGACAGACAGAGAGACAGACAGACGGATGGATAGATGGATAGATAGACAGACAGACGGATGGATAGATGGATAGATAGACAGACAGACGGATGGATAGAAAGACAGACAGACGAATGGATAGATTGACAGAGACAGACAGACAGTCAGACAGACGGATGGATGGATGGAATGGAGTGATCTGATGATGTTCTCTCCCTCCTCCAGAAATATAACGATGCTCTGATCATTAATGAGGATGCCAGGACTCTGGATGCTCTGGGGTTTCTGGACGGGTTTTTTGAGCAGGTCCGGAACGCCGGATATCACGAGACTGAGAGGAAACTCACAGCGATCTACGACTGTAAACAAACCTCCTTTACTGTAGCTTCATCAGCAGTTACACATCTGACCTCAGCGTCCTGGGGCACAAATCTAGAGTTCAGAAACCAGGGTGTGAAACAGAGAGTGTGTGTGTTTCTCTGATGCAGGTCAGCGGCCGCAGTTGCTGCATTTGGCCACTGAGGGGCAGCAGAACCCTAAACTAGCGGAGCTGAAGTTCATCCTGGAGGAGGAATATCACAACAACGATCAGACGCGCACCGTCCTCTTCGTTAGGACCCGCGCCCTCGCTGATGTGAGTCTGCCCTCAGCGCCTGCACACAAAGTGTTTCTTCTTCAAATGTCTGATTCATGTGTGTGTGTGTTTACACTTAAATAAGGCCATGAAGAAATGGATTGATGACACCGATTCCCTGAAGTTCCTGAAGCCTGGAGTTCTGATAGGAAAAGGACGAAAATCCAACTTCACCGACTCAGGTGGGAATTTAAACACACACTTTTATCACATATGTGTTTGTCATGATCTTAGAAAAGGCTTCTGTTTTAATACTTGAAAAACTGAAATGTTATTAAAAATGTAATCAAATAAAGGAGTCTAGACAAGAAGGAGCTCCATAATGTAAATAACTCCAAAATAAATCCAGATGGTTTAATGTTTGAAAATGAAGAAATTAAGAATGTGAATAAAATATTAGTATTGGCCGTAAATATTAGTATTGTAACCAATAATAATAATTATAATAGATTGTAATTCTTATTTTGTTGAATTTTTTAATTTAATAAATGTTAGAATTAAAAAATTTGTAATAACGATAATTTTATTTTACAGTACAATTATATATTTTTTTTACAATCTTATTGATATATAATAACAATTTTATGGCCATTTGTGCAGCCATGAAGCACAGCAAACATTTTAGAGTTATTTTTGTATATTTTTTCTAAATATTTTGAATTCGATTTTATTCTTATATTTTCTGTTTTAATTTAAATTCAAGCTCTAGTAATTTTTGTGTGTTTTTGTTTGATTGTTTTTTTGTTTGTAAATATGTCAAAATGAGAACAAAAATGAGAAATTAATATCTCTGTTTCTATTTTAGATAGCCTGAAATAATATTTTTTAGGATACTTATATTACTTTATCCTAAAAAAACTTAACTTCAAGCTTTTTTAAACTACTTATCCTAAAAAAAAAAAACTTCAAGCTTTTTAAACTACTTATCCTAAAATAACTTAAAAGCCTCAAGCCTTTTAAACTACTTATCCTAAAAAACTTAAAATTTTCAAATTTCAAGCTTTTTAAACTACTTGTCTAAAACTTAACTTTAAACTTCAAGCTTTTTAAACTAATTATCTTACAAAAACATGAAATCTTCAAGCTTTTTAAAACTATTTATATTTAAAAAACAAACTTCAAGCTTTTTAAACTACTTATCTTAAAAAACTTAAAAACTTAAAGCTTTTCAAACTACTTATCTTAAAAAAACTTGAAATCTTCAAGCTTTTTAAAACTATTTATATTTAAAAAACAAACTTCAAGCTTTTTAAACTACTTATCTTAAAAAACTTAAAAACTTAAAGCTTTTCAAACTACTTATCTTAAAAAAACTTAAAAACTTCAAGCTTTTTAAAACTATTTATATTTAAAAAACTTAAAAACTTCAAGCTTTTTAAACTACTTATCCTAAAAAAAACGTAAAATCTTCAAACTTCGAGTTAATTAAACTATTTATCTTAAAAAAACTTAAACTTTAAGGTTTTTTAAACTACTTATCCTAAAAAACGTAAAATCTTCAAAGTTCGAGTTAATTAAACTATTTATCTTAAAAATCTTAAACTTCAAGCTTTTTAAGCTACTTATCCTAAAAAACTTACAATTTTCAAACTTCAAGCTTTTTAAACTACTTATCTTAAAAAACATAAAAACTTCAAGCTTTTTAAAACTATTTATATTTAAAAAACTTAAAAACTTCAAGCTTTTTATGTTTTATTACTGGGCGGCCAATATTAGAGGACTGACTTATTGGATGAGGTATAATGATAGCTCTGACACCCCTAAATGGCTTGATTTGGAGAAAATCTCCTGCAAATCTGTCTCTTTATCCTCTTTAATATGCTCTGAACTTCCAATGCCTGAACCTGCCTCACACTATTCCTCCAATCCTATAGTGTCACAATCCTTGAAAATTTGGAATCAATTTAGAAAATCATTTGCTCTCCGTAGCCTCTCCTTATGTGCCCCATTAAGTAAAAACCTTATGTTTACTCCTTCAATATTAGATAAAGCCTTCGATATCTGGGCTAAGAGTGGGATCTGTACATTACAAGATCTTTATATTGAGAATACCTTTGCATCTTTTGATGAGCTGGTTAATCGATTTAAGATTCCCAGGTCCCATTTCTTTAGATTTTTGCAAGTACGGAATTTTTTGGTTTCACATACTGATTGTTTTCCTTCACAGCCTCCTACATCTCTATTAGACTCTATTTTTAAGGTAATAAAAGGGAAAGATCCAAAACAAGCCATTGGTAGAATTTATAATCTCCTGATTCAGCATTGCCTGAAAGATTTAGATTTCCTTAAAAATGAATGGGAGAAAGATCTGAACGAACAAATTTCAGAGACAATGTGGCAGAAAATTATTAAACGGATCTATTCATCATCTATTTGTCAACGTCATGTGGTTGTACAATTTAAGGTGGTACACCGGCTTCATTGGTCGAAGGTTAGGTTATCTAAATTCAGACCAGAACTAGATCCTATTTGTGATAGATGTAGACAAGCTCCTGCAAGCCTTTTACACATGTTCTGGACATGCCCAAGTTTGTATAACTTTTGGAAATTGATTTTCAACGCATTTTCAGAAACAATAGGATTCCCAATAGAACCATCTCCTTTTCTTGCTTTATTTGGTGTTACACCACAGAACATGCACCTGAGCAGCTATACTTGTAAAATGTTGGCCTTTTGCACACTTCTTGCCAGAAGATTAATATTGTTTAAATGGAAAGACTCTCTTCCTCCCACTTTTTCTCATTGGATTAAGGAGATTATGCAGTATCTTAAACTAGAGAAAATAAGATACTCTCTTCAAGGGTCTGTTCAGAGATTTTATGCAATCTGGCAACCCTTCTTGACATTTGTTGAAAAAATCAAGTAGAGAATACAGTCCCAAAATATATATATATTTTTTTTTTTTAATCTATACATGTATTTTTATTTATTTTATGTCTATGTATGTACATTTATGTATCCTTTTCTAATAATCTTTATAAGTGTTTTTTTTTTTTTTTTTTTTTTTTTTTTTACTGTATATATCCAATAATTGCTGTCTGATGGGTTGAGGGATGGGGTTTTTTTGGGGGTTTTGTTGTATGTTGTAAAATCTTGAATAAACAGACCTTGTTCAAAAAAAAAAAACTTCAAGCTTTTAAAACTAATTATCTTACAAAAACGTGAAATCTTCAAGCTTTTTAAAACTATTTATATTTAAAAAAACTTAAAAACTTCAAGCTTTTTAAACTACTTATCTTAAAAAACTTAAAAACTTCAAGCTTTTAAACTACTTATCCTAAAAAACTTAAAAACTTCAAGCTTTTTAAACTACTTATCCTAAAAAACTTAAAAACTTCAAAGTTCGAGTTAATTAAACTATTTATCTTAAAAATCTTAAACTTCAAGCTTTTTAAACTACTTATCCTAAAAAACTTACAATTTTCAAACTTCAAGCTTTTTAAACTAATTATCTTACATAAGCGTAAAAACTTTAAGCTTTTTCAACTATGTACTTATATAAGAAGTGTGTATATATATATATATAAAATATAATGAAAAACATTTTTGGTGTGTTTTAATTAACGATAATATTATATGACATATATATGACATTTTTTCATGACAGTTGTCATTACTGTCATGCAAAGTTATATAAAAATCACATTAGAGAGATTCACAATAAGTCATGAAAAAAAGAATAGTTTTCATTTGTGTCACGTTTTGATGTGTCACATGTGATGTGTGTGTGATGTGTGTGCTACAGGAATGACGCTGACCAGTAAGAAGGGGGTGTTGGACTCTTTTAAGAGCTCCGATCAAAGTAAGATACTCATCGCCACATCTGTCGCTGATGAAGGCATCGATATCCCACAATGCAACCTGGTTCTGATGTATGAATATGTGGGTAACGTGGTGAAGATGGTGCAAGTTCGAGGTAACAAACATGTACATTCTTTCACACGCATATAAACACAAATACACTGATTCACCACATACGTGTGTGTGTGTGTGTGTGTGTGTAGGTCGCGGTCGTGCGCAGGGCAGCCGGTGTTTCCTGATCTCCAGTAGTAAGGAACGCATTATGAAGGAGAAAATAAACATGATAAAGGAGAAAGTCGTGGAGGAGGCCATTGTCGAACTGCAGAGCCACCCCGCTGAACTCAGTAACAAGGTTCTGCACTTTCACTGCATGTTTTAAACATTAGTGCATCTCTGCTGCGTGACTGAACGCTTGAATGTGTGTGTGTGTGTTCAGGTGGACGTGTTGCAGAGAGAAGAGAAGGCCCGGAGGGATCACGTCGGTGCCAGTCCCGAAAAACCCAAAACACAAGGCAGCTACCAGCTCCTCTGCGCCAAGTGCAAGAAGTTTGCATGCTTGACTGACCACCTTAGAGTCGTGCAGGTATGACCTTAATAATTCAATCAATTATACAAATAAAATAAATGCATAGGGCTGCTCAGTAAATGTGAAATCGCAATGTGTGATTATCAAATCACAAATGCACTGCATGAGTGAAGTGGGAAAAGTACAACTGTATCATAATTCGTTAAAAATAATAAAAACAGGCTTTTTAAACTACTGATATTAAAAATACTTAAAACCTTTTAACTTCAAGCCTTTTAAGCTACTTTTTTTATATATATATATATTATTAAAACTTCAAACTTTTTAAATGAACTTAATTTTCAAACTTCAAGCTTTTTAAACTACTTATCCTAAAAAACTTACAATTTTCAAACTTCCAAGCTTTTTAATCAATTTATCTTTATAAAAATAAAAATTTTCAAACTTCAAGAGATTTTAAACTACTTATCCTAAAAAAACGTAATTTTCAAACTTCAAACTTTTTTAACTACTTATCTTTTTAAGCTTTTTAATCGATTTATCCTGAAAAAATCATTTTCAAACTCCAAGCGATTGTAAACTACTTATCAAAACTTAATTTTCAAACTTCAAGCTTTTTAAACTACTTATCTAAAAAACTTAAAGTGGGAAAAGTACAGCTGTATCATAACAGTAGTAATATATTTCTGTTTTAATTTTTATAATTCGTTAAAAATAATAAAATATTTAAAACCTTCAAACCACAGGCTTTTTAAACTACTGATATTAAAAATACTTAAAACCTTTTAACTTCAAGCCTTTTAAACTACTTTTTTTTTAAATATATATATATATATATTATTAAAACTTCAAACTTTTTAAATGAACTTAAAATTTTCAAACTTATAGCTTTTTAAACTATTTATCTTTAAAAAAAAAATTATTTCAAGCTTTTAAACTAATTATGATTAAAAAAAATAAACTTCAAGCTTTTTAAACAACTTATCTAAAAAAACTTACAATTTTCAAACTTCAAGCTTTTTAATCAATTTATCCTAAAAACGTACAATTTTCAAACTTCAAGCTTTTTAATCAATTTATCTTAAAAACAATTACAATTTTCAAACTTCAAGCTTTTTAAAACTACTTATCCTAAAAAACGTAGCCTGGCGTGGCCATACTCAATTCTAGTCAGAATTTGAGTCTGGTACCGCTCCATTGAGCTTTGATTATGGGGCATGTTTTAAACCGAGCCAGGAAAGACCTCAATTGGATAGACCCACAACCAATCAGAGCAACGGAGCGACGCGTAACGTTAGTTGTCAAATGTCAACAGAACTCAACTGCACTGTTGCCAAGTCCGTGTTTTTCTCCATGTCCGCGGGTTGAAGCGACCCCAATTATGTGATTATATAAACCCAGGAATGCGAATTTTAGCAGGCAACCTTGCCAAAATAACATATTTTGCCAACCAAGCGCCATTTTTTTTCCGGAGAACCCCCCGGAAAGTTATTGTTTTGGGCTATAGTTTTGAGTAGCAACTGCGCGACATTGCAAAAACACTTGGAAACCCTGTCTGCACGCACGCTGGATTAAGTAACGTTACAAGAAAAAGATGAGTGTAAACGATCTTTGCCAGTAATAAAATAATTTAAGGATACACAGAGTACTTACCAACACGATCATCGTTTCTGTTGTTTCTGAATGCATATACGAACAAGTTCTCCGTTTAGGATGAGAGCAAATTCAACCCAAGAGCCTTCGATGACGTAGATGATTACGTTACTGTTGATCATCTGTCCATCATCGTCTAAAGCCCGCCCTGTCAATTTCATTGGTCCGAACAGTTTCTGTTCGGGCATAATTCCTCCTCTATGGAGCGAGTCCAGACCGAATTGCCCGAGCAAAAAAATTTGTGGGCGGGGCTAAATTCGGCTGGCATCCAGGCTATAAAAAACGTACAATTTTCAAACTTCAAGCTTTTTAATCAATTTATCTAAAAAAAAAAAAAAATTCAAACTTCAAGCGATTTTAAACTACTTATCCTAAATAACTTAATTTTCAAACTTCAAGCGATTTTAAACTACTTATCCTAAAAAACTTAATTCTCAAACTTCAAGCTATTTTAAACTACTTATCCTAAAAAACGCACAATTTTCAAACTTCAAGCTTTTTAATCAATTTATCCTAAAAAACTTACAATTTTCAAACTTCAAGCTTTTTAATCAATTTATCTGAAAAAAAAATTACATTTTCAAACTTCAAGCAATTTTAAACTAATCCTAAAAAACGTAATTTTCAAACTTCAAGTGATTTTAAACTAATCCTAAAAAACGTACAATTTTCAAACTTCAAGCTTTTTAAACAATTTATCTTAAAAAAAATTCAAACTTCAAGCTTTTTAATCAAATTATCCTAAAAAAACTTTAAAAAGCTTAAAATCTTCAAACTACATATCCCAAAAAGCTTAACATTTTCAATTTCCAAGCGATTTTAAACCACTTATCTTAAAAAAACTTTAAAAAGCTTAAAATCTTCAAACTACATATCCCAAAAAGCTTAACATTTTCAATTTTCAAGCGATTTTAAACCGCTTATCTTAAAAAAACTTTAAAAAGCTTAAAATGTTCAAACTACATATCCCAAAAAGCTTAACATTTTCAATTTCCAAGCGATTTTAAACTACTTGTCTTAAAAAACTTAACCTTCAAACTTCAAGCTTTTTAATCAATTTATCCTAAAAAACGTAATTCTCAAACTTCAAGCGATTTTAAACTACTTTTTCTAAAAAAACGTACAATTTTCAAACTTCAAGCTATTTTAAACTACTTATCCTAAAAAACTTAATTTTCAAAGTTCAAGCTTTTTAAACTACTTATCCTAAAAAGCTTCAAGCTTTTTAATCAATTTATCTTAAAAACAATTAAAATTTTCAAACTTCAAGCTTTTTAAAACTACTTATCCTAAAAAACGTACAATTTTCAAACTTCAAGCTTTTTAAAACTACTTATCCTAAATAACGTAATTTTCAAACTTCAAGCTTTTTAATCAATTTATCTAAAAAAAAAAATTCAAACTTCAAGCTTTTTCAATCTACTTATCCTAAAAAACTTAATTTTCAAACTTCAAGCTTTTTAATCAATTTATCTTAATTTTTTTTTAAATTCTCAAACTTCAAGCGATTTTAAACTACTTATCCTAAAAAACGTACAATTTTCAAACTTCAAGCTTTTTAATCAATTTATCCTAAAAAACGTACAATTTCAAACTTCAAGCTTTTTAATCAATTTATCCTAAAAAACGTACAATTTTCAAACTTCAAGCTTTTTAATCAATTTATCTGAAAATAAATTTTAAACTACTTATCCTAAAAAACTAAAAAAATATATTTTTTGTATCCCCAGTTTTCTTAAGAATGTTTTTTCTGTTTGGACCATCTTTCTGTTTGTTTGTCTCTCTATCATCTTTCTCATTATCTCTTTCCCTCAGGAGTCTCATCACATCGCTCTGGATCGCTCCATGTTCGAACGCTGTACAACTTTTCCTCATAAGAAACCCAGAATCTTTGATGGCTTCAATAAGAAAGAGAAGCTGCTCTGTGCCGACTGCAAACACGACTGGGGCCTCGTCGCCTCTTACCTCACGATCCAGGTGAATTCTTTGGAGCTCTTAATATTTTGAATTAGGTTTAATTTTAATATTTTAGTTATTTTTTATAGTACAATTGAGATACTATTGTTAATATATTGAGTCAGATTTCATTTTTATATTTTTCGTTATTATTCGTTTCTATAGTTTTCACTTTAATTTAAGTTTTAGTAATTTTGTTGTTTTTATTTGTGTTTTAACGTGTCAGTTTAGTTTTTAGTAATTTTTAGGGGTTCAAGAGCGTAGTGCTGAAACCTTATTGTAATTGTTACATTTTCCAATGATCATCATTCTCCCCTAAAAGTGATCGGGCAGACCAAACCGTAAGACTTGAAACTTTGAGGGCAATGTCAGCGAGGCGTTCCCCGATCGGCCTGATGGAGGCGCTACAGCGGTCAAAAATAACTCTTAAACCGTTAGGCGTGGGCTCAAGTGTGTTATATCGTAGGAATCCTTGGCTCAAGACGGTCAAAATGCATTGATATGGATTTGCTCATTCCTTAGGCAATATTTTCGAGTAATTTTGGATTTTTTGAAAACCTACTTTTGCAAACTACTCCCAGGTTTTTTTTTTTTTTTGCCTGATCGGAACCAAACCAGTGCTGAAATATTCCCTGGAGAGTGAATATCACTCATTATATCATGCCAGGTTTTACCTTATGGTTTGTGCAAAGGTGGGATTTAGCACTTAAAAAAAAAAACTTTTGCGAATATCTTCAAAACTGTTATTCCGATCGAGACGAAACCACCGCAGGAAATTTGAAAACATAGGTTGATAAATATAAGAAAAAAAACATAAAAATGGCTATGACCACCCAACTGTTACTTGGAATGCAGTGTCTTTCTATGAGGACATTGGCGTATATAAAAAAAAACATGACCGCAATCGGCCAATGAAATTTGAGCATCTATTAGACAAGCTTAACGGAGGCCGATCGGAAGGAAACTCGGTATGCGTTATCCACATGATGTCCTGACTCCCGAAGGAGCCTGAGAAGTTTCGAGCCAGCGCTTTTCACGGTAGTTAGACTCCTGAATTCTTGCCGAGTCCAACGATACCAAACATGCCAGGTCTTGGTTTGTGCAAAGGTGGGATTTAGCAAAAACTTTTGCGAATATCTTCGTAACCGTTAGTCGAGACGAAACCACCGCTGGAAATTTGAAAACATAGGTTGATAAATATAAGTGTCTATAACTTCAAAACAAAATTTTTACACCAAATTTTACACTAATATGTTTGGGTACACTCTGAGGACATCTAAAAAAAGTGGTGGAGATCAGGCAAGAGGTGGTGCTATAACTGTTTAAAAAACATATTTTTCCTTAGAAAATTTGCCCGTATTGGCTGTAAATGGTATTTTCCATCTATGATGGAAGTGGTTGCATGCTTGATAAATAAAACGTATCTTTTTATCCGTGCTTAAAGGCCTTAAACGCTTGAACCTGGTCATTACTGCTCGCAGCTATATTTTGTTTTTAGTTTTAGTAACGTTTGTCGAGATTCTATTATCGTTTTTTTTTTTTTTTGAACTACGCTTTATTTTTGTATTTTCTGTTTTAATTTTAAAGTTTTAGTAATTTTTATTTTTTTGTCAGTATAGTTTTTACTAAGTTTTAATTGCTTGAGTTATTTAACTCAAACTCAACAAAATTAAAAATGGTGCCTAGCTGAAATAAAAAAAAGTTGCTATTTTTATAGCATCATTGAGATACTATTATAGTTTTTGTCAATATATTCAATCAGGTTTTATTAATATTTTATTTTTGGTTAAAGTTTTAATTTTTGTTGTTGTTTTAAATGTCAGTGTAGTTTTTAGTTTTAGTTACTTTTGTACTTAAACTTCAACAAAAATGAGAGATGTTCGCTGGCTAAAATAAAATTTTGTAATTTTGACACAAATGTCTATATATATATATTTTTTTTTTCGTTTTTTTTTAGCTGAAACAAAATAAATGTAAGTTTTTCATATATTGTATTTCAGTTACTGAAATTAGTTTGTATTGCTTTAGTTAATGATAATAACCCTGATTCTGAGCAGATGAATCTGAAATCAAAAACTGCCAAGAACAGATATTATGTAAATCTTAAAGTATTAAAAAAAACTGTTCTGACAGAACGCAAAATTCGACTGAGTTTAAGTGTGTGTTGAATGCTGATTCTGATTATTAGTTGAAATCATCAGTATTTGATCATAAACGGATGAATTCTTGTTGTCGTGTGACCCCAGGATCTGCCGCTGTTGAAGATCGAGAGTTTCGTTGTGCAGGATTGCGCCACTGGGAAGCAGTTTTACTTCAGGAAATGGCGCGACGTGACGTTTGCCATCCGGGAGTTTGACATTACGGAGATCACGCCTCTAACATGGCCGCTGAGAGACACAACATTACAAACTTAAATCTTTTAAATCTCACTCTAAATTTGAATGTACTTTTTAATTTGGTGAACTCTGATTGTGTAATCCAGATGATGTGTAGTCTGTTAACAACCCAACAAACATATACAGTAGAGCACAATTACTCTCATCTTTCTGAGGTTACATGTTGAGCAAATGTGTAGTTTAACATTTTAATTTAAACTTTGGATAGGGGTACTTTTCCTGATTAATTAGACGTGACTATTATTTTGAAATAATTAATAATGAAAATATTTGATATGAATGTGTGTTACATTTGATATCAACTGAAGATTATCAAAATAAAATAACTCACGATATTAAAATATTATGAATATAATATTTTGTGAATATAGTGTATTATTTTATGTTAAGAAAATAAAGCCTATTTTAGGACCATTTATATATACAGGTGCTGGTCATATAATTAGAATATCATCAAAAGTTTATTTATTTCACTAATTCCATTAAAAAAAAAAGTTTATTTCTTTTAATTTTGATGATTATAACAGTCAACTAAGGAAAATCCCAAATTCAGTATCTCAGAAAATTAGAATATTACTTAAAACCAATACAAGTTAAGGATATTTAGAAATCTTGGCCAACTGAAAAGTATGAATATGAAAAGTATGAGCATGTCCAGCACTCAATACTTAATTTGGGCTGGTTTTGCCTGAATTACTGCAGCGGTGCGGCGTGGCATGAGGAGATCAGTCTGTGGCTCTGCTCAGGTGTTATGAGAGCCCAGGTTGCTCTGATAATGGCCTTCAGCTCTTCTGCATTGTTGGGTCTGGCATATCGCATCTTCCTCCTCACAATACCCCAGAGATGTTCTATGAGGTTAAGGTCAGGCGAGTTTGCTGGCCAATTAAGAACAGGGATACCATGCTCCTTAAACCAGGCACTGGTTGCTTTGGCACTGTGTGCAGGTGCCAAGTCCTGTTGGAAAATGAAATCTGCAACTCCATAAAGTTGGTCAGCAGCAGGAAGCATGAAGTGCTCTAAAACTTCCTTGTATACGGCTGCGTTGACCTTGGACCTCAGAAAACACAGTGGACCAACACCAGCGCATGACATGGCACCCCAAACCATCACTGACTGTGGAAACTTTACACTGGACCTCAAGCAGCGTGGATTGTGTGCCTCTCCTCTCTTCCTCCAGACTCTGGGACCCTGATTTCCAAAGGAAATGCAAAATTGACTTTCTACAGAGAGCATAACTTTGGACCACTCAGAGGCAGTCCAGTCCTTTTTGTCTTTAGCCCAGGCGAGACGCTTCTGACGCTGTCTGTTGTTCAAGAATGCGACAGCTGAAACCCATGTCTTGCATACGTCTGTGTGTAGTGGTTCTTGAAGCACTGACTCCAGCTGCAGTCCACTCTTTGTGAATCTCCCCCACATTTTTGAATGGGTTTTGTTTGACAATCCTCTCCAGGGTGCGGTTATCCCTATTGCTTGTACACTTTTTTCTACCACATCTTTTCCTTCCCTTCGCCTCTATTAATGTGCTTGGACACAAATCTCTGTGAACAGCCAGCCTCTTTTGCAATGACCTTTTGTGTCTTGCCCTTCTTGTGCAAGGGGTCAATGGTCGTCTTTTGGACAATTTGGGGATTTTCCTTAGTTGTCAGTTATAATCATCAAAATTAAAAGAAATAAACATTTGAAATATATCAGTCTGTGTGTAATGAATTAATATAATATACAAGTTTCACTTTTTGAATGGAATTAGTGAAATAAATCAACTTTTTGATGATATTCTAATTATATGACCAGCACCTGTACATGTATGTGTGTGTGTAATAATGCGATTAATGTGTGCAATTAATTAAACAATTGACAGCACACATGCATATATATATGTGTGTGGAAGTTCATGTGTGTGTAAAGGCAGGCGTCACAAAACTTTTGGCAGTATAGTGTATATCAGTGATTGAAACATAATTTTTAAGACAATTAAGCACAATTTTCATGTAATTGTCATTACGATAATGCAAGACAATAATGTTTTTTATGCACCATATGGAACTATTCTTAAAATGAAAGCAAACTTAAATGTAAAAATCATCATGTAAGAAAGGTAAATCAATAATTCACAAATAATTTGGGGGGGAGGGGGGTGCTTAATTTTGTCAAAAATGATTCATAATGCAAAACAAACAAACCAAAAAAAAACTGAAATGCTCCTAAAAGCAGGATTTTTTTCCCCCTACAATTCTCTTGATAGATTATTCGCCCTGCGAGGTGGAAAATAGTTCAATTAAAACAATTAATGGCAGTCTATAAAGCCTCGAGTTAATGATGCTTGAAATTCCCAGCGTTCACTTGCATCCGGAGCAGAACCTGGATGTGTGGATGTCTGAGGAATAACAGCACGTTCATCAAAGCACGAGCCGCTGTGTTTGTGTGGGGGTTTGGGAATTTAGGACAGGTTTACAGCAAAAACTGCCTCTTGCATGGAAATATTCATGCGTTTACAGCCTTTGATTCATATATATATATATATATATGCAGCTTTACAGTAATAAACAGTAAAATAATGAACAATGAGTCAAACAGACTTGGCTCTAAAAACACAATGGTCTCATTGTTCGGTTGAAATCCATTCAGTGTTGATTCATATATTCAGTTCAATTCTATACATCCAGATTTATAAGTATTTCTAGTAAGATTTGACAATTAATTATCGTTTACCCGATGATTTATGAGACTATTTCTCATTCAATGTTTTTAAGTATATAGGTTTTATAAATACATAGTTATTGTGTATAGCATAATTATGACTCATTGTATATGTATATATAGATAAATTGATACACAAATACATATTAATCACAAATAACATAACAATGAACTGTAATTGTTCATTCATAATTGTTAAAATCTTACTATAGTCTTATAAATCAGGATAGATAGATTGACGTATAGGTATATAGTAACATAATTATTTTATATGTGATTAATGTGTATATATAATAGTATTTTAGTGTTTAAAAAAGGGACAGGAGAATGTCTTTGCCCCTTACACACACACACACACACACACACACACACACAAACACATATTTCTAAGTATATAGTAAGAATTCAACATAATTATTTATTATTTTATGTGATAAATATGTATATAATAATATGTTAATGTTTAAAATGGGCCAGGAGAATATGTCTTTGCCCCTCACACACACACACACACACACACACACACACACACACACACGCACACATAGTAAGAATTCAACATAATTATGTATTATTTTATGTGATAAATATGTATATGTTTAAAATGGGCCAGGAGACTGTCTTTGCCCCTCACACACGCAAACACACACACACACACACACACTTTTCTAAGTATATAGTAAGAATTCAACATAATTATGTATTATTTTGTGTGATTAATATGTATATAATAATATTTTAATGTTTAAAATGGGCAAGGAGATTGTCTTTACCCCACACACACGCACGCACGCACACACACACACACACACACACACACACACACACACACACACACACACACACACACACACACACATTTCTAAATATATAGTAAGAATTTAACATAATTATTTATTATTTTATATATATATATGTGTATATATAATAGTATTTTAGTGCTTAAAAAGGGCCAGGAGAATGTCTTTTCCCCTCACGCACACACACACACATTTCTAAGTATATAGTAACAGGCGACGTGTGTGATGTAAATCTCAGGCAGAGTGAAGGCATCTCTCGGCCCCTCCCTCATTCTAGAACACAGGACTTCATGTCATTGTAATTCATGTTGCCTAGCAACATGGGAGTCGTCATAGAGGCCCAACAATAAAGAGATGACATGTACAGTGATGTGCTGAGCGCTTTAACACCGAGATATGCCTCCGCCATCTTTTCCTGCTCATCTGTGCTCGGAGGGATCAGAATTAGAAACGCCATTTAAACGCTCTCCGGGTGACATCTTATCACGTCGCGCCGTCAGCACGCTTCCAGCGCTATCTAGCCCAAATCAAGCCGTCGCGCATCCCATAAAAAAACATGTCAATAAATGCAGTGCACAAATAAAGGAGGCACACAGTCAGTCACAGTTCAAAAAGGATCACATTTAATCAACAAGCCATCCTAAGAGTCTCTTATTCATCAAGACAGTGTGGCGTCACAACAGCAATAAACAAAGTTATTTCTTAAAGTCTTCAGTTAAAAACGAAACACTTTTCTACCCATGCAACAGAAAGGTTGTTCGAAGGAAGCGTTCACTCACAAAATGAACCTTCTGCCATCGTTTACTCTAAACCTGCGTGACTTGCTTTCTTCAGTGGGAGAATATCCCGCTTCCATCACGTCTACCATCAAGGTTCTATATGGCACCATATCTTAACATGTTCTGTATATGGTAGCGGTGCTATATAGCACCATAGTTAGCGGTGCTACACTCTAAAAAAAAAAAGGTTCTATATGGCACCAAAAATGGTTCTTGGCTCGTAATCATAGGGGAACCTTTTTTAGTGCTATATAGAACCAATTTTGGTTCTTCAGAGGTTCTTCACCGGTTCTTTGACTAAGGTGCTATATACACTCTAAAAAAAGGCTCATAATCATAGGGGAACCTTTTTTAGTGCTATATAGCACCAATTTTGGTGCTTCAGTGGTTCTTCAGCGGTTCTTTGACTAAGGTGCTATATAGCACCTCTGAAGAACCGCTGAAGAACCGCAGAAGAACCACTGAAGCACCAAAATTGGTGCTATATAGCACTAAAAAAGGTTCCCCTATGATTACGAGCCTTTTTTTTAGTGTGTATGATTACGACGAAGAACCGTTTTTGGTGCCATATAGAACCTTTTTTTTTAGAGTGTAGGGTTAAATGAGCCTATTATATAGTGCTCCACTACTTTGCGTGTTGTCCTTTTAGAGTTCAAATAACGTCCGTTTGTCTTCCACCGAAGAAAGCAAGTGTTTGGAGCGAGTAAATGAGGGCCGAATATTCAATGTCCGCCGGGTGAACTGCTCCTCTAAGCCCGGCTGGGGTCCTGATACGACTGAGGTCAAGCCTCTGGTTCTCTATTGGTGTTTGGTTGAGGTGAGGTCAGTCTGAGACCCAGAGACTTGTGCGTTTCAGTCGGCCTCCGTGCCACAGTGAGTCCTGAGGGGAAGGGGTAGAAAGCGAGGAGGGCGGTGAGAGTCCCTGATTGCGGAACCGTATGATCAGATTGTAGGGCGTATGACCTGCAGTTCTTCTAGTTTTGGAGTCCGGTGTTATGACGTGGATCGGTGCGGCGAGCTCTTCAGAAGAACCAGCGGAAGGTGTCAGCAGCTCCGGCCGATGGTGCTCTCTGCGGGAAGACACAGTTTAGATCGATATCATGACCCAGGTAATGACAGAAATCATGTGGAAAATGGTGCGAGTCGTCTTCAGGATGAGATGTGACTGTGCAAAGTATTGGATTGTTTAAAAATGGGAGTAAAATTGGGAAACTAAACACAACAGACCCAGTTACACACAGAAACCATGCAATACATATGTGAAAAATGGTGCGAGTCGTCTTCAGGATGAGATGTGATGATTCAAAGTATTGGATCGTTTAAAAATGAGAGTAAAATTGGGAAACTGAACACAACAGACCCAGTTACACACAGAAACCATGCGATACATATGTGAAAAATGGTGCGCGTCGTCTTTACCATAAGATGCAATGATTTAAAATATTTGATCGTTTAAAAATGGGAGTAAAATTGGGAAAACAAACACAACAGACCCAGTTACACACAGAAACCATGCAATACATATGTGAAAAATGGTGCGAGTCGTCCTCAAGATGAGATGTGACGGTTCAAAGTATCGGATCGTTTAAAATTGGGAAACCGAACACAACAGACCCAGTTACACACACAATCCATGCGATACATATGTGAAAAATGGTGCGAGTCGTCCTCAAGATGAGATGTGCTGATTTAAAGTACTGGATCATTTAAAAATGAGAGTAAAATTGGGAAAATGAACACAACGGACCAACACAACCATCAGTATGCAAAGGCCTTTGCAACCAAGCTGAGGCTAACATGTATGTCACTATTATTGACGAATTGCTTTTCAATTAAGAAATGGATTTTGTAAGTCGCTTTGGATGATTATAAACTGTCTTACAAGTCATTCATCTGATTAAGGGTGCTTTCACACCTGCCTCGTTTAGTTTGGTTGAATCGAAATTTTTCTCATAGAAATTTGGTCTGATGACCGTATTAGGTCCCAACTTTCGAAGAACAGCGCGATCTTCGCTTGAAGTGACGAGCGATGTGCGCTCGCTGTTTGCATTAGAGCGTTGTTTTCAAGCTGCATCCGCGCTTCATTATAGAAATGTATTGTTTGCATATTGTGGTGTATACAAACAATAGCCAGGGACAAAACCAGCCCGCGCAGTCGCAGTTTAGGAAATACGCCATGGCCAATGAGTGATGTGGATGTTGTCATGTGACTGTGTTTTGGTTCGTTTCAACCCGTTCGGACCAAAGCAATCAGTGTGGTGTGAACAGGAACCAAAAAAGCTGAAAAATGCTACAATGTATAATTGTTTGCCCTTGGTTCGGACCAAATGAACCGAACTAGAGATGTGAAAGCCTGGGCATAACTTTTAAGTCTGTTGCAGAGGTAGATTGATCTAATCTGACTCCGAAAAGTAAGACTGATTACCCCTAACTAACTGCGAGTTGAGTTCCTCTGGAACTCATAAAGTTTGTGAGGATTGATAGCCTAGAAATCTAGACGCACCCTAGCGGCAGAAAATATAGTTTGCAGCCAGGGCGTCTAGCAACTCTCCGTTGGCTTGCGAGCTGGAAAAAACAAACTCTGGTCAGGCCAATCACATCGTGTATAGAGTCTGTGGGCGGGCTTAACATAATGACGGCAGAGTTGCGGAGGTTCTGCGTGCTACTCATAAACAAAGAAGCTGGCGAACGGCGGCCTTTCCAATCGGCTTTGGCCGCGACTCTGGAAGACTTGGAGTTAAGCTTTTCTTTGAGAAAAGAACAATGACTTCAGTGCCGTTCTTTCTTAAAAAAGGAAGATGTGTCCGGAGTTTTGCAGACGAAAGTTTAATCTATCAACTAGCTCCGCTTCAGCTTCTTCGCTGCTCTGGTTGGTTGTAGCACTATCCTATTGCGTGCAGAGGGGATTTGAAAGACAACCATTTATCCCGCCCATAGACGGTAAATAAATATGGGCGTAGTGTCCGTAATGTCACTCATTAGATTCTGAAGAGACGTTTTGAAGCGTAAAGTCGGGTCGAGCTGGGCGTCGTCATCGTGCATCACTCCTGGATAACAGAAAATGGCCAAAGAGGCGGGATGTGGGCGGAGCTGAGGTGATGACTTACAGACAGCAGACAAACGGCAATCAACCTGTCACTCAAAGTGACCACTCCCTTAATTATGCAGAACTTTAAGGCGTTATATAATGTAAACTAATGAGTTATAAAATAATTCACCCCCCTCACAGTCGTCATGAAGGGCAAAATTAGCCGAATAGACCAAAAGCAACAGTAAACATGTGTTCTTCTGCTGTAAAGTTGGGCATTTTAACTTGAGCTCAATGAGATTCTGCTCCTTCTGGAGTCTGTCTCTAGTGGCCAGTCCATGAACTGCAGGCTTCAAGAGAAACTGCGGGAGGAGCCGCTTGGTTTATTGTTATGAAAAATGCCCAAAAATAGTATATATATTTTCAAAAAAAAACTTTTTCTCTAAAACAGCAGGAAAACCAAAGCCATAAATCTAAAATTTGAGGTTGATATCTCAATAAATGAGCGTTCAGTCAGATTTCGGTTGTGTGAAATTCATCTCCATTCAGTTCCAATGCGCTCATTTTAGACCACGAGGAGCACAAGTGTGACTTTTTTTAGGACAATTTAACCTTTTCGAATCATGTCCGTGATTTTTTTTGTGTTCACACAGCAAAACCTTAAAGTTTCGTAACATTCAGATGAAGTAAAAAAACAACACGTACATGCCCCTCGGATTGAGCCCTACCAATGGTGTGTTCCCACACCCAACATCTTGATGTGAGTCAGGCTAGAGGACTGAACAACTGAAAGACAATCAAGAGTTCAGACACTAAGTAGCACGTAAACTAGTCGTCCAAGAGCGCATTCTAGTATTTTTTCATAATCTGACATCTGCACACACACTTTCTAATTTATTCAGTGTCATCTGTGACTTTTTGCAGTGAATAATGCACCGTTAATGCCGCTGGTCTAGTGTAGTATCACTTATTACTCTTGTGTAACTGTCTTGAACATCTAGGCTGGGGCTTGCCGTAGGCATTGAATAAAAGCATCTGCCGAATGCTTAAACGTAATGTTTTCAAACGGTTCCGAGAACCTCCTCAGCATTAGGGATGATTATAATGAGACATCCCAAATGTGCAGTGCCAGGAAAGAAGACTTGATAAACTCTTCCTCATCCAATGTGCACAGGCAAAATCCAGTCATTTCTATAGGAGTCCATGCGATTGACCCTTTCCACAGACTGTGATGGCGCGTTTTAACGGTCATCAATATCGTATATCCTGCAGCATTTTTTGTATTTTCTTTTTAACCCCTTAACTGTCACCCCCCTTTTTGAGAATACACATGAAAATGCACTATCCAAACTTAAAGGGCTGTAATTCAAGAGTGCTTTTGAATATATACCTAAGGTCTTGTTTTAAAGCAGACACTCTGTAGATTATTGCTGAAGTGAAAGCACTTCAAAATATGAAATTATGAAAAAGTTATGGAAGTTTAAATTTACTTTAAATAAAAAATACTGTACTAAATATTTTTTATTTTATATAAAATATATATTTTACAAAAATGTTTTAATCTAAAATTACTATAAAATCAAAGCCATATGTCTAACCAAGTTGTGTTCCAAATTTGAAGTTGATATCACAAAAATTTAAGTCCCCATGAGATTTTGTTTAGGCGCTGTACCAAAAATTGCCCCCAGGTGTCATTGAAATTCCATTGATTGTTTTTTTGATGCATTTTCCTGTAAATTTCTGTCCAAATGTCACTTCCATCACAAAACAGTCACCAAATATGGAACCCTGAGACTCAGACCTTTCAGACGATATGTGTTTTGTCAAGATTAGAAGAGATTTTGATTATAAAGTAGTTCAAATAAATGTTGTAATACGAAACATGACACCACCCATTAGGGGGAGGAGCCCGCTAGAAGAATTTAAAGTAGCATTTCCATGGTAACGCAACGCCCAATTTCAAAACGGTTTTCACAGGATGAATTTTGAGTTCGTAAGCTTTCGAATGATACCTAATTTATGATAATTACTAAAATATATGATACGAAAAAAAAGGCGATGAAAAAAAAGAGTGCCAGGTGTCCCGCCAGCGGGACGGTGATAGTTAAGAGGTTAAAAAATATATATGTACATTTATAATACTAATACTTTGTATCTTATTATTTTTGCATCAAATTACAAAAAAAAAGTTACCGCTGCTGTGAGGGTGTTTCTAATACAGCGTCTATGGGAGCGATGGTAAAAATTTATATATTTCTCTCTTTTGACAGCCATTATTAATCTCACTCTATTTTTTCGCTCTTTTTGAAAGTTGTGAAATCACTATTGTAGCGTTTTTCTTTTGCTATTTGAGCAAATGGGCACACAAAAAAATATTTAATGTATTCTCTCATTTATAGCTATAATATTTAACCCAACTTGAGCCCTATTCGGGATTAGTATTATCTGGGGACCTCGTGTGATTTAGAAATTACTCCCCCACATCTTAATTTTGCGTGGCGCATTCGCACGGGATAAGCAAGCCTGTGATTTTACTCGAATTTACTGATGTCAAGACTTGTAAATGTTTTTTCGTTATAGATATAGCTGTATGAAATTATAAACAGTCGTATCGATAACATTTTTACATAGTTTTATAGTAATAAAAATAATTTCGTTCAGTTAGAGAACAGACGCTACAATTAAAAACTGAACTGAGCAATATAATAACAATATACGGCGGAAGATTCAGTTTCAAAGCTAAATGTAAAAGCACCCATTTAAGCGAGTTTGTCATATGTTCTGTTTTTGTGTTTTTCATTAAGAATAATATTAAACACACCATTCAAGCAATTTACTCCCAAATTGGTGCTCATTCTAAAGTGAAAGTATAATCCACGCGGGAATTCATAACGGTGCGCATTATATGCAGCCGAGCTCCATTCTTCGTGAAAGATAAAGATAGAAATGCGCACAGGAAACAAAAACCTTGCAAAAATGATATACGATCCGCCTAATCCCGACCAATCACAGAGATGCCGATTCGCACGGGACTAATATTATCACAAGGACCTGGTGTTCGGCGAAATATGGTAGGTAATTTGCGGGGGAATTTTTACTTTACAAATTACAGACATGGCCGATTCGCACGGGATTAAGATTACAGACATTCTCTGCAATTATTACAAATCACCAGAGGTTAATACTAATCCTGTGCGAATCGGCCATGTCTGTAATTTGTAAAGTAAAAATTCCCCCGCAAATTACCTACCATATTTCGCCGAACACCAGGTCCTTGTGATAATATTAGTCCCGTGCGAATCGGCATCTCTGTGATTGGTCGGGATTAGGCGGATCGTATATCATTTTTGCAAGGTTTTTGTTTCCTGTGCGCATTTCTATCATTATCTTTCACAAAGAATGGAGCTCAGCTGCATATAATGCGTACCTTTATGAATTTAGTATTAACCTCTGGTGATTTGTAATAATTGCAGAGAATGTCTGTAATCTTAATCCCGTGCGAATCGGCCATGTCTGTAATTTGTAAAGTAAAAATTCCCCTATAGGAATAGGGCTTATGATGACTTCCGCTCTGAGAAACCCGGAAATGTGAAAAGGGTCTATTTACAATGGCAAAAGATTTCCACGTGTAGATTTCGCAACAGTAAAATGGCCTGTGAAATTTCATGAATGTGAACTGTGGACTAGATCTGATGGTGCTGGATTGTGATGGTCTGGTGTTAGCGGGTTGTGAATAGATTAAGCCGTCTTTGTATTATTGCCGAGGACTTGCAACGTGTTGCCTCATCTCTCAGCCCTCAATACCGACTGTGTGTGTGTGTGTGAGAGCGATAAAGTGTGTGCTTGAGTGCAAGGGCATTTTTCCAGCATAAGAGGGCTCAAACACACACACGCACACACACATTAATGCACGATGGTTAATTATGGCCGCTTGTGCCAAGTCTGGGCTCTACTCCAAACCCCCCGCCACATCATTCCCAATTAAACAGCCCACTTCAATAGACCTCCCAGCATATGTGTGAGTGTGAGTGTGAATCCCACCTCCATCGAGCTGCCCGGCTTCTTCTTGAGTTCTTCACACTTTCTGAACTTGCAGATCTGATGACCCGTCTTTCTGTTTCGACAGGAGCTGCACACGCCGCAGTTGATGAGCCTCCTGCAGGGGGCGCAGACGCCGCATCGCTTGCGCTTGCGTTTGGCAGCTCCGTTGCTGTTGACGTTGCTACAACTGCCGTTTGCGTTTCCGTTAAGCGCGGCGGGCGAGCCGGAGCAAGACGAGCCGCTGTGCTGGCAGTCCGCCGCCACGTTGGCGATCTGAAACGCGCTGTCTGACATCGTGACTCCGGACGACCCTGCTCCGGAGTGGAGCGTCGTCATGACGATGACCCCTGGTGGCAGCGAGAGACCCCCCAGTGGGGGCATCCCTCCGAACGTCCCGCTTCGGTCCGCCTCTCCGGCTCCGCCGGGGGGTCCAGATGGCGGGCACTTCAACCGGTTCATGCATTCGGCCCCCGTTACCGGAAGTCCGCGACATTGCTCCAGCGGCGAAAGGAAGTTGTCAGCCCCCATGGAGAGGGCGGAGTCTTGTGGAATGTGTTTGGCGGACATGTGCACGTTCACCTGCTCCGCCCTTGACATGCCAGTCCGATGTGTGTGAGGTCCGTTAACGTTAACCGTGGCGGGCTTTCGCCCCCACAGCATGGCGTTGTCGCAGGGCCAGGGCGGCATCGCCGATAGGCGGGCTGAGGGGAAGAGGGGCGTGGCTATACGGGCGATTTTGGCAGTCTGGGGGAACGGTGTTGCGGCAGCGGCGGCGGCGGCAGCCGTGCTGTTCTTATAGAAGGTGGCGAACGAGCGGTACCGCTCCATCTGCGCGCTGTAGTCCAACACGGGGTTCACGCACGAGTCGATCTGCAGGGGAAAGTCCCGCCCGGGGGTGGGGTTGTAGTTGTGGGTGTGGCCGTGGGCGTGGCCATGAGCGTGTGGGGTCTCCATGCACACACTACTGCTCATGTTCGCCATCAGAGCAAAACAAACTCGCACTAACGCCCAACCATCCACGGCAATGGTCCTGTGGAGGAAAGAGGTGGAGGTGAACAGAGATGTTCATCAACTGAAGGTAAACGCAATTGACATTGTTAATTATTTATCCATGCGCATCATTTTGTTAAATTCATGTCCCTCGTAATCTTCAATCGAAATGGCGAGGGCGGGGCCACCTGTCACTCACATGAGATCCGCCAATAGCAAACCATTCAATCAATTCCACACGGATAAAATCTAAATAAATGTTGTCTCGGATATACGTCACAACAGACAATATGTAGTCAAAGCCTGAAGGATGCGTACAATGGAAAAAAACTAACAAAGGGGGGGGGGGGGGGGGGGCGGTTGGGGGGGGGGGGACTGAAAAATTAAGACAATTACAGATTATCCAATAGGATCTAAGTGGATTTTTAATTGATTCCCATTAGGTTCCGAATATAATAGATATTCCATTTTTAAAACTGTACACATGCGATTCAGTCAAATTTTAGATTAAAACGCGGTTCAGACCAACTGCTTTGTATGCATTTATGTACATTTATTTAGCATAATTTACAGCGTTATATCTAACACTATCAGGTCTGCCTTTAAATGTGTTGTTGTTTTAATTAGAGGAACAACAGTAATCGCGATAATAAGCCGTGCAGAAGAAAGTTACCGTTTCAAAATGTGTGTGTGTGTGTGTGTGTGTGTTTATGTGAAAGAGAAAGAGAGAGAAACGCTGCTACAAATCCACCCCCCCTAACACCCCCCGCTACCGTCGCCTCGAGCATCAATTACGGTAATTACTCTCCGCCTGCTGCGGCACCGACGCGCGGATCAGAGGTCATTAAGGGCGTGAGACCGCTGGACACTACGGTGCAATTAAAGGCGACGGATTAATTCTCTTGGCCATCGCACGTCAGCACAGAGAGAGAGAGAGAGAGAGAGGGGGGGGGAGAGAGAGACAGGCAGGGGGGAGAGAGACGGGAGGAGGAGGAGGGGGAGGCGGAGGACGGAAAATGGACGAGCTTTACCTTTAGACTCGCGACGCTTCACGATCCTTTAACGGAGAGCATCACCGCGCACTGATGCCGCCTCAATAATCCCCGTTACAAGAAAAACACGCGCCACAAAACAACGAGACGCGTCCGATTTAACGATCACCGTGAGCAGCTGCGGCGCTAAATACCGAGACTAACGGGAATAATAAATAATATTGACGCCGCCAACGACGCACCGTCCTCAGGGGCGGGTATGGGTGACGGAAGGGTAGACGGCTCCTCCCGGTGTGTGTGTGTGTGTGTGTGTGTGTGTGTGTGTGTGTGTGTGTCGCGCTGCGTGTGGCTGACGGGGGTGTGAGGTGAGGAAGCGCCGTTGCGGACACCTCCTGATCATTGGCGGGAAATGATTGTGGAAGCACGGGAGGCGCGAGGGGGCTGACATACGGGGTCTCGCGCAGCGCTGAGGGTAATGCGTGTCAACTCCTCGCGCGCCCCTTCTTTTCCCCGCCGATGCCTGAATGACGGTTATTAATCACGCGCTTCGCGCCGCGTCTTGTGCGAGGGTTTTTTTCAGAGGAATTTTGCGGTTCATTACGGTTCATTTGCGGCTCGTTACCGTAATTACCCGCGGCACCGGGAGGCTAATTAAAACAGAACGGGTCCGAGGCGAGAAGGCGTTTCCCCCAGGGTGGAGCAGATCCTGGCCGGTTGGGAATTTGTGTGTGTGTGTGTGTGTGTGTGTGTGTGTGTGTGTGTGTGTGTGTGTGTGAAAAACCTTGACGCATCCGCAAGAGATTCTTTATTAGGGGATTTGAGGGGAAATGAGCTCTTGACGCCATAAATACCATCGCCATGAATATAAATAACAAGATATATATATATATATATATATATATTTACATAGAAATAATAAACATTAATAATAAATGTGTATATATGTAATATTTGTTTAGATATCTATTTACATATAAATAACAAATGTATGTATAATTATATATTACATAAAACATATGTATATACATATGCATATGTATTATTAATGTTTATTTGTATGTAAGTAGACATATAAAAAATATAATATAAATAAATACCTATTACACGATAGATAGATAGATAGATAGATAGATAGATAGATAGATAGATAGATAGATAGATAGATAGATAGATAGATAGATAGATAGATGGATAGATAGATGGATGGATGGATGGATGGATGGATGGATGGATGGATGGATGGATGGATGGATGGATGATGGATGGATGGATGGATGGATGGATGATGGATGGATGGATGGATGGATGGGTATCCATTAGTCTTCCAGGAACAATGACAGCTCAGCTGCGCCCTCTGCTGGCTCAGATCTCCAACAGCTGAAGCTTTAGAACCGCAGCTCTGCTTCTGTGCACTAGGTGTCGGTCCAACATCACGCGTCGGAAACTCGGTTCCCCAGATGTGATCGGGTCATACAGCAGTCGATTTCCCCGATCCATCACGGGGAGGATTCGGCCAGCTGAACACAGAACAAGTGTGTGATAGACGCAGATGTGTCAATGCCACTCAAAACGTTAATCATACACACACATATACAGTGAATAAGAATATGGAAACCGAATTAAATTTTAAAGAGCAGTTGTGTGTGTGTGTGTGTGTGTGTGTGTGTGTGTGTGTGTGTGTGTGTGTGTGTGTGTGTGTGTGTGTGTGTGTGTGTGTGTGTGTGTTTGTCACCTGGAGTCAGATATATGTGACAATTTAAAGTGAATAATGTTTTAAGGAGTTTGGCTGTTAAAAACTAGTTTTATGTAAGTCTAAGTCATCATGTGTTTCGGTTATTGGTCTCATTCTCTGATTCCATCTGGTTGAGTCACAAACAGACAAAACAGCAGAAGTGTTTACGGTAAACATGTTTGTACAGTCAGTCTTAATACTTCTAGGCTTTATTCCATTTGACACAATACTAAAACATGAATATTTCTGTTTCTAAAAATATTTCTGAATTTCAGTAACACTTTACAATAAGGTCTCATTTGTTAACATTAGTTAAAGCTACACTGTGATATTTTCCCCCATCTAGTGGTGAAAAGGTATATGACCGATTTCGTTTTAACACCTACGGTGGCCGATTTAGTCCAAGATTAACATGGCTTCCAGTTCGACCTCGTCCACATTCGACACGGTGCCATCAAGTGTTAAAACGCGAAAGGCGAAGCTTGAATTTACGGGAATGTCCCTCTTTGGCTAATGTACTTTCAAGATGGAGGGGCAACATGGCGACCCGCATTCGAACCCTCACCCGTGTGTATTTTCAATGGCACATTATAAACTTACAGCCCGTAGAGCCGTTTGTAGGAAAGTTGTGAAATCTGGCACACAGATAGAGGACAGTCTCAACATTAATCACAGTGATTTTCGAGGCTCTAACTCAATCCCTCTAGCGTCGCCAACTGCCCAAGTTTGCACTCAAGTTTACGATTATAACTTTCGAACCATAGGGGATAGAAACATTTTTCCCACTCATTTCTTGGCTCCATTAAAAAAAAAAAAGACTGTTCATCCTATTTTCACAAAAATTTAACCAGATCATCAGACCATGCAGACAAAAAAATATGGAATTAAAGTTGATTTGTTAAACCGCACACACAAATTCGCAGAAGAGCGGCAAAATGAACATGAGGCTATATCTCTGGAACACTTTACCATATTTAGACCAAACTTGGGCTGGATCCGAAATCCCCCTCCCAAAAAAAAAACCTCAAACACTATTCCCTACGTTAGTCCACTAATACAGTTCATTTGAAGGAGTGAATGAAAACGAGTGAGTTAATTCGGACAGCCGTTGAGTGTACATCAGTATGCTCGTTATTGCAGTGCATTGTGGGATTGAATGAGTGCACTCAATAACGTTCATTATGGTTTCGGACACCACTACAAATGGCTGTCCCCTCAAATAATGCCCTATTTGAGGGTATAGGGGGCGATTTTGGATTCAGCCTGGTGTGTGTTATGTTAACCATGACCTGAGGATACCTGAACAGTTTCGGCACAGTGCCACCTAGTGGTCAGGAGATATGAAAAATGACAATTTTTGCTTATAACTTCTGCATGCTTTGGACAAAAATCCGAAAAACTAAACTAATTTAGATTGGGTGCTGCATGCCGAGTCGAACGACACCCAATTTTCCCATATCGGCCACCATTTTGGGCGTCAGCCATTTTGAATTATGTCATGAAATGCTATATTTTATGAACACATTGGCGTATCAGTACGAAACTTGGTATGTGTCTTCAGCACCATGCCCTGAGGTACTCAAAATGTTTTGGGGCAAAAAAAATTAAAACATTTGAATAAATTAACCTACTGTAATGAAATTGGTCTCCTTAGGTCATGCCGAGAACATAGACACCAATTTTGCCATAGTTGGCTGAACCTTCTGTCCGCCATTTTGATTTTCTTAAAAAAAACTTCTTTTTTTAACTCCTCCTAGACCGTTGGTCCGATTTTCACCAAAATTGAATTGAATCGTCTTCAGACCATGCCGGCAAAAAGTTCGGGATTTCGTGTCGTTAGACAAAACTGTTTTTCGTATACCACATCAACTAATTTTAGGCATGATGCCAAAACGACTCTGAGTTGGAATCTCTGCAATGCTTTAATATATTGACACCAAACTTTGCATTTTATTGTCACCTCACTCTGACCACACCACATCAATTTGGTCACAGCGCATTTAATTACAATTAAACAATTAAATCATATTACTAATTAATTTATTTATTATTTCTTGGTGATTGAACCCTTAAATGCTGCTTGCAGCTATATTTATGTTTCATTTTTAGTCATTTCGTAATTTCTGCCTGGTTGTGAGGGTGTTGCTATGCAGTTGCTAGGCTTTTTATCCTCTGGTCTGTGTGATATTTTGGTGACTGGATGTCTTGGGTAAGGGTTCCTCCTTCACTTTAAGCTTTGCATTATAGTGAGTGTGCATGATGTATTTGAGCTGGTTGGTATTCATATGGTTTGGCACTCATCTTTCTGTCTGTTTTTAAAAAAGCACACATGCTTACTTTCAGATTGAAATGAAAGAAATGCTATAATTATGAGCACAGGATGTAGCTGGAGGAAATGTACAGGTTCCCGGCAAACTTTACAAGCTCCTATACCTAGACTAATTATAGAGTGTGTGTGTTTGTGTGTGTGTGTGTGTGTGTGTGTGTCCTTTAGACCTGCCCTTGCTGCTCCTGGTATTCTTATGCGTTTCCCTGGAGAACAAACACACACACACACACACACACACACACACACACACACACACACACACACACACACACACACACACACACACACACACACACACACACACACACACACACACACACACACACACACACACACACACACACACACACACACACACTCTCATCAAATACATACAGCCCGTGCTCTTCATAAACACACAGTTCCTCATGTGCAACAGTGGAAACTTCTGACAGCTCACTGTAAACCCATGGCATTCTCTCTCTCTCTCTCTCTCTCTCTCTCTCTCTCTCTCTCTCTCTCTCTCTCTCTCTCTCTCTCTCTCTCTCTCTCTCTCTCTCTCTCTCTCTCTCTCTCTCTCTTACACACACACACACACACACACACACACACACACACACACACACACACACACACACACACACTGATCATCCTGAAGGCAGCGGCTGAATGAATCGCCCTCAGCGGTGCGCGCACACGCACACACACCTGACGCGCGCTCACGCTCTCCAGACGCCAAACTTCTGTGCGGAGGAAGCGGGATCTTTTCACGGGATCTTTTCGCGTGGAGAAACCGGAGGTCTTACGTGTTTATACCGCCGGTCTCACAATGGACGCGATGCTGTTTCTCTCTCTCGTGAGTGTTTATGCGGCAGGTTCAGACACACTCAGGTAAAGTCAAATGTTCCCAAATTTGCATTTCTTTCTGATGTACTTTTATGATCGATACAAAGTTGTGAGGCGTAAAACAATCGCTACGTGTAGCTATAATTATCGCTATTATACATTTATGAAATTGTCATGGTATTTTACACTATTATAGCTAGTTTGTATTAGTATACCTATGTTTTTGAAAATCATTGTGAGCGTAAAAAAATATTATAAAAAAAAAATTGTAGTTGCCATGGTAACTTTCGTTGTTCGCGTTTAACAATGAAAGCACGTGATGGAATATAAGTCTATAATGTTTCTTTTTTTTAATGTATTTTTATATATTTATGATCAATACAATGTTATGAGATCTATCGGAAAAATAATTGGCTATTTTATAATTACATTGTAAAAAAATTATGAGTTATGACGTTTAAGCAGTTAAGCAGTCAGTTTAATGTTATTTAAGTTGAAATGACATAAACATACAAGTTGATTGTAGCTACTTTTTTTTAACATATATTGCTATTATCTTAATACATTTATGATATTGTTTCTATTGCACCTGTGTTGTTGTAAATCTGTGATAAATTAACTTTTTATCACCATTGTGACCGCAAAAAAAAAAAACACATTTTACTATCAACAACAACAACATTTATTTATAAAGCACATTTAAACACAATATTGATTGATCCAAAGTACTGGACAGAGTACAACGCTAAAGAATAAAAATACGATTTAAGAGTAGATTTAAAAATGTCCGATGAAGGAGCAGACCTCACATGATAGAGGAGACCCGTCTGAAGCCTGGGCCCAGCCACAGAAAAGGCCCGATCACCCTTTGATTTATAGCGACACCGAGGCACAGTTAAGAGCAAGTGAGTTGACTAAGTGCCCTAGCGGGACAGTAAGGCACAAGAAGATCACTTACAAACATAAGGATTTTAAAATCAACTCTAAATTGAATGGGAAGCCATTGAAGAGATGCTAAAATAATGGTCCCTCTTTTGTCAGCAGTCTAGCAGCCGCATTTTGAACAACTTGCAATCGTGTTTGTTTATTAAAAAATAGTGAAGAGTCAAAGATCGCTCCAAGATTTTTTATTTGTTTTGTGTACGTTTGTTGAAAGAGGACTGGGCTTCCAGAGCAGGGGAGGAATTTGCAGGACAACCTAGAATTAAAGCCTCTGTTTTATCCTCATTAGGCTGCAAAACATTATTTGCCATCCACCTCTTGATGTCATTTACACATTTCAATAGCACATCAGATGAACCAGTAGTGTCCAGCCTTACTGGTTGGTAAAGCTGGGAATCGTCTGCATAACAGTGAAATGAAATGTTGTATTTCTGAAAAATTAGGGCCAAGGGTTAAAAACAACCCAAGTTGAATTGAAAATAAACGAACCCAGCGATTGGGTTAAATGTTTGCTTAAAACAACCCAATCGCTGGGTTAAAACAACCCATTCACAGGGTTAAAACAACCCAATCGCTGGGTTAAAACAACCCATTCACTGGGTTAAAACAACCCAATCGCTGAGTTAAAACAACCCAATCGCAATTGCTGGATTAAACCAACCCAATCGCTGGGTTAAAACAACCCAATCGCTGAGTTAAAACAACCCAATCGCAATTGCTGGGTTAAAACAACCCATTCACTGGGTTAAAACAACCCAATCGCTGGGTTAAAACAACCAAATCGCTGGGTTAAAACAACCCATTCACTGGGTTAAAACAACCCAATCGCTGAGTTAAAACAACCCAATCACTGCGTTAAAACAACCCAATCGCTGAGTTAAAACAACCCAATCGCAATTGCTGGGTTAAAACAACCCAATCGCTGAGTTAAAACAACCCAATTGCAATTGCTGGGTTAAAACAACCCAATCGTTGGGTTAATTAACCCATTTGCTGGGTTAAAACAACCCAATCGCTGGGTTAAAACAACCCAATTGCGGAGTTAAAACAACTAAATTGCTGGGTTAGTCTATTTTCAACCCAACTTGGGTTGTTTTTAACCCAGCATTTTTTAGAGTTGTTTAAAGGGAAAAGAAGAAAGGTCCCATAATGGATCCCTGGGGCACACCCACAAAAAACAGGTGCAGATGATGAGGAAAAGTTCCCTAAATTTACAGAAAAAGTCCTACTATGGTGATCAACTTTCTAAATCAGTCGGGTACTTTTAAAATAATGTCATGTATATAATGCACTGTTTTTTATAAATATGTCTTTAAATTTGATCATGCTTCGTGTGTGTGTGTGTGTGTGTGTGTGTGTGTGTGTGTCACAGGTCATCACGGCCGCAGGTCCTGTCCAGTGGATTGTGTCAGTACGGCTGGACGCAGGACTGTTGTTTGGGATGGATGAGAAACCCTCAAGGACGATGCAGACGTGAGTGAACACTTAGAGAACTAGACCAATGAGACCAGCTGCCATTCAGGCCAAACACAAAACCTGTGCTAACTGAAAACACAAACACAAAACCTGTGCTAACTGAAAACACAAACACAAAACCTGTGCTAACTGAAAATACAACACAAAACCTGTGCTAACTGAAAAAACTAACACAAAAGCTGTGCTAACTGAAAATACAACACAAAACCTGTGCCAACTGAAAAAAACTAACACAAAACCTGTGCTAACTGAAAACACAAACATAAAACCTGTGCTAACTGAAAACACAAACACAAAACCTGTGCTGACTGAAAAAAACTAACACAAAAGCTGTGCTAACTGAAAATACAACACAAAACCTGTGCCAACTGAAAAAAACTAACACAAAACCTGTGCTAACTGAAAACACAAACATAAAACCTGTGCTAACTGAAAACACAAACACAAAACCTGTGCCAACTGAAAAAAACTAACACAAAAGCTGTGCTAACTGAAAACACAACACAAAACCTGTGCTGACTGAAAAAAACTAACACAAAAGCTGTGCTAACTGAAAACACAACACAAAACCTGTGCTGACTGAAAAAAACTAACACAAAACCTGTGCTAACTGAAAACACAAACATAAAACCTGTGCTAACTGAAAACACAAACACAAAACCTGTGCCAACTGAAAAAAACTAACACAAAAGCTGTGCTAACTGAAAACACAAACACAAAACCTGTGCTGACTGAAAAAAACTAACACAAAAGCTGTGCTAACTGAAAATACAACACAAAACCTGTGCCAACTGAAAAAAACTAACACAAAACCTGTGCTAACTGAAAACACAAACATAAAACCTGTGCTAACTGAAAACACAAACACAAAACCTGTGCCAACTGAAAAAAACTAACACAAAAGCTGTGCTAACTGAAAACACAAACACAAAACCTGTGCTGACTGAAAAAAACTAACACAAAACCTGTGCTAACTGAAAAAACTAACACAAAACCTGTGCTAACTGAAAAAACTAACACAAAACCTGTGCTAACTGAAAACACAACACAAAACCTGTGCTAACTGAAAACACAAACACAAAACCTGTGCTAACTGAAAACACAAACACAAAACCTGTGCTAACTGAAAACACAAACACAAAACCTGTGCTAACTGAAAACACAAACACAAAACCTGTGCTAACTGAAAACACAAACACAAAACCTGTGCTGACTGAAAAAAACTAACACAAAACCTGTGCTAACTGAAAACACAAACACAAAACCTGTGCTTACAGAAAACACAAACACAAAACCTGTGCTAACTGAAAACACAAAACCTGTGCTAACTGAAAACACAAACACAAAACCTGTGCTAACTGAAAACACAAAACCTGTGCTAACTGAAAACACAAAACCTGTGCTAACTGAAAACACAAACACACAACCTGTGCTAACTGAAAACACAAAACCTGTGCTAACTGAAAACACACACACAAAACCTGTGCTAACTGAAAACACAAACACAAAACCTGTGCTAACTGAAAACACACACAAAACCTGTGCTAACTGAAAAAACACACAAAACCTGTGCTAACTGAAAACACACACACAAAACCTGTGCTAACTGAAAACACAAACACAAAACCTGTGCTGACTGAAAAAAACTAACACAAAACCTGTGCTAACTGAAAAAACTAACACAAAACCTGTGCTAACTGAAAAAACTAACACAAAACCTGTGCTAACTGAAAACACAACACAAAACCTGTGCTAACTGAAAACACAAACACAAAACCTGTGCTAACTGAAAACACAAACACAAAACCTGTGCTAACTGAAAACACAAAACCTGTGCTAACTGAAAACACAAACACAAAACCTGTGCTAACTGAAAACACAAACACAAAACCTGTGCTAACTGAAAACACAAAACCTGTGCTAACTGAAAACACAAACACAAAACCTGTGCTATCTGAAAACACAAACACAAAACCTGTGCTGACTGAAAACACAAAACCTGTGCTGACTGAAAAAAACTAACACAAAACCTGTGCTAACTGAAAAAACTAACACAAAACCTGTGCTAACTGAAAACACAAACACAAAACCTGTGCTGACTGAAAAAAACTAACACAAAACCTGTGCTAACTGAAAACACAAACACAAAACCTGTGCTTACAGAAAACACAAACACAAAACCTGTGCTAACTGAAAAACTAACACAAAACCTGTGCTAACTGAAAACACAAAACCTGTGCTAACTGAAAACACAAACACAAAACCTGTGCTAACTGAAAACACAAAACCTGTGCTAACTGAAAACACAAAACCTGTGCTAACTGAAAACACAAACACACAACCTG
>NC_137117.1:39850494-39852994 GCF_949357685.1 Gobio gobio | reverse complement strand
GCAAATTTTTTATCATTTGTGATAATTAATAAAATGTAATTTTATAAATAATAATAATAATAACAATAAATTATTTATTTTATATAATTATATAAATGTATAATTATATTTATGTCGATATACTGTATTGTGATTATATAAATATAATTCTGTTTATTCTATTTTATAATTTCCACTATAATTAGAAATGTAATCATTATTCATTTACTCTATAATTTTTACTGTAAGTTACATCCAAAAATGAAAATATAAAAATGTGAAATTTAATATCATTATTAATTTACTCTATAATTTTACTGTAATTTTACATCCAAAAATCTAAATATAATAATTAGAAATGTAATCATTATTCATTTACTGTAATTTTACACCAAAAATCTAAATATAATAATTAGAAATGTAATCATTATTCATTTACTGTAATTTTACATCCAAAAATCTAAATATAATAATTAGAAATGTAATCATTATTCATTTACTGTAATTTTACACCAAAAATCTAAATATAATAATTATAAATGTAATCATTATTAATTTACTCTATAAATTTTACTGTAATTTTACACCAAAAATCTAAATATAATAATTAGAAATTTAATCATTATTAATTTACTCTATAAATTTTACTGTAATTTTACACCAAAAATCTAAATATAATAATTAGAAATGTAATCATTATTAATTTACTCTATAATTTTTACTGTAATTTTACACCCAAAATCAAAATATAAAAATTAGAAATATAATCATTATTCATTTACTCAAAAACTTTTACTGTAAATTTACCTCAAAAATTTAAATATAAAAATTTGAAATGTAATCGTTATTAATTTACTCAATAATTTTAACTTTCATTTTACTCCAAAAATCTAAATATAATAATTAGAAATGTAATCATTATTCATTTACTCTAACTTTTTTACTGTAATTCTACACCAAAAATCTAAATATAATAATTAGAAATGTAATCATTATTAATATTACTCTATAAATTTTACTGTAATTTTACACCCAAAAATCTAAATATAAAAATGAGAAATTTGTTAACTCTTAATTTACTCTATAACGTTGTGGATATGCACGAGACATTATTGTGTGTTTCTGTCATAAATCTCTGTGTTGAGTGTAAAGGCCTGTGATTGGCTCTGCTCAGACGTTGACGAGTGTGTGACGGGTCAAGCCAAGTGTGCGAGGTCTCGTAAGTGTGTGAACACGTTCGGCAGCTTCGTCTGCAGATGCCATGAAGGCTTTGAGCTGAAGCACTTCGCTGGGAAATATCACTGCACAGGTGTGTGTTCAGAGGAAAACACTGTCTACGGCATTACATGCTTCACACACTCTAAACGTGCGCTTTTCACAGACAAGAAGATCTCTTCGCTTTGCCACGACAAGCCAGGGCACAAGAAATGCAAATGCGCGCCGAGTGCTAATGGGAAGGGCTACGACTGCAAATGTGAGTGTGTGTGTGGGTGTGTGTGTGTGTGATCGTACAGTAATTCACCGTGATGCTATTTTCTGTAAGAGTGTGTTTACGTGACGCTGTGTGTTTTTTAGCTGTTGTTAAAGTCACTATTAAACCTGCAAGACCAGTGCAAGTCACAGCCAGTCCCACCAGCACCTACACGGCAACAACTCCCATGACAACCACAACAACAGTAATTCCCACCCCGGCAACTGCAGTTCCGACAAGCGAAGCTGATACAAATGTAACACCAACTACTGTTGCCATGACAACGACGGAATCTACAACTACAACAGCGCTCACAACGACAACAAGTCCAACCACGACGCCCACAACTACAAGCCCTGTTATAACAACAACAACAGCGAACACGACCCCGCCCATGAGCTCCACGGCCCCGCCCACGACCTCCACGGCCCCGCCCACGAGCTCCACAGCCCCGCCCACGACCCCGCCCATGAGCTCCACGGCCCAGCCCACGACCCCGCCCTTGAGCTCCACGGCCCCGCCCACAACCCCGCCCATGAGCTCCACGACCCCGCCCTTGAGCTCCACGGCCCCGCCCACAACCCCGCCCATGAGCTCCACGACCCCGCCCTTGAGCTCCACGGCCCCGCCCACGACCCCGCCCATGAGCTCCACGGCCCCGCCCACAACCCCACCCATGAGCTCCACGACCCCGCCCTTGAGCTCCACGTCCCCGCCCATTAGCTCCATGTCCCCGCCCATAACCCCGCCCATGAGCTCCACGACGACACTGGACAACCGTGTCCACAGAGAGAGCACCGCAAAGCCCAGAGGAGACGTACACAGTAAGAAAATAATGTGTTTATTTAACATTTTGTATTTTTAGGGGATATTATGGTACTGAATTATATTTATGCATTAGTTTATAATCCATTTATTAGACCTGGAAATTAAATTTCCAGCTTAAACTTTCACAAATCTGAATGTTTTGGATCTCAGGCTGAAGTTTGGTATGTTTACTCTAAAACTGTGGGAAAATCTGTGAGCCATAAGTCTAAACAAGTTATGCTC
>NC_137117.1:39842994-39845494 GCF_949357685.1 Gobio gobio | reverse complement strand
AAACACACTGAAAGAAACACAACGAAGACGGTGTGTGTGGAGCAAGTGACGGTTTGTTGTTGTCACACTAATTGCGGCCTCAGGTTCTGTGTTTGATTAGACGGTTGCGCCTCAAAACTTCTGACACTGATTAATAATCGGCGGAACATGTCAAACTAGCGATCAAACACTTCAGATTCTGGCCTGGGGTCAGAGGTACCTTTTAGGGTCCACAAAATCGGGCTCAAACGCTCAAAACCCACCAATGAGCTGCAATGAGGGAGCGCTGAGGTTGGCGCTCCACCTAGTGGCCGAGAAGACGCATTACAACCAAACGAGCGCTCACCGTCATGTTGTTATTTCATAACGTGTAATGCTAAACACAAACACACACACAATTCTTCACTTTGGCTATAAGATGCTGTTTTTTAATATATAATTATAAGGATGTTTGTTATTATTTATAGCTTCGTGTCAGCTGTTTTAAACGCGATTGTATGTTGTTGTCGTTCAGTTTTTTTCATCATTGACACAAAAACACGATAATATGTTCTCGTTGTGTCGTGGCGACATCATGTGGTCACTGAGGTCTGAGGTGGCATTTCATTTGGGATGTTATAGTAAATAGTTAACACTGAATTTGATAAGGTATGGACAGCAACAAACAAATTTGTGAATTTAAAAATTATTCATCATTATCACCCTTGTACTTATGTACATTTAACCGAAAAGTTTCCACCCTCTGCTCTTTTTGAGGAAGAATCTCTTTTACACTTACTCTACCTCTGTTCTTATAGTCCTTCTGTAGCCCCGCCCCCTTTCCGCGCCACTAATGAGTGTGTTCATGGACTTGCATTGAACGACGGACTCAAGCCATATCTGGAGACCAGAGTGTGCAATTACTCAAAAAACACAACAGAAACCACCAGGTAACACCTTAGCAACCACTCAGAACACCCCAATAACAAACTAACATCACCCTAGAAAACCCGGAACAACACCAAGCAACCACCAAGAACACTCTTGAAATCTCATAGCAACACCCTAGCAACCATCCAGAACACTCTTAAAAAATCTCCTAGCAACACCAGCAACTAACTAGCAAGATCTTTGAAACTACCAAGCAACACCCTAATAACACAAGAAACATCCTTTAAATACCATAGCAACACCCTAGGAAAACACCCTAGATACAAACTAGCAAGATCATAGAAACTACCTAGCAATACCCTAGAAAGCACTCAAAACACAGTAAAAACCACCTAGAAACACCTTTGCAGCCACCCAAAACACGGTAGAAACCACTCACAACACATCAGAAACCACCTCGCAAACAGAGTGGAAACTACCTAGCAACACCCTAGAAACCACTCGAAACACAGTAAAAACCACCTAGAAACACCCTAGCAGCCACCCAAAACATGGTACAAACCACATAGCAACACCCTAGAAACCACTCACAACACAGCAGAAACCACCTCGCAAACAGAGTAGAAACTACCTAGCAACACCCTAGACACCACTCACAACACAGCTGAAACCACCTCGCAAACACAGTAGAAACTACCTAGCAACACCCTAGAAACCACTCAAAACACAGTAAAAACCACCTAGAAACACCCTAGCAGCCACCCTAGCAGCCACCCAAAACACGGTAGAAACCACATAGCAACACCCTAGTAACCACCTAGCAACACAGCTGAAACCACCTTGCAAACAAAGTAGAAACTACCTAGCAACACCCTAGAAACCACTCAAAACACAGTAAAACCACCTAGAAACACCCTAGCAGCCACCCAAAACACGGTAGAAACCACATAGCAACACCCTAGAAACCACTCACAACACAGCTGAAACCACCTCGCAAACAAAGTAGAAACTACCTAGCAACACAAAAACACGATAATATGTTCTCGTTGTGTTGTGGCGACATCATGTGGTCACTGAGGTCTGAGGTGGCACTCACAACACAGCTGAAACCACCTCGCAAACAAAGTAGAAACTACCTAGCAACACCCTAGAAACCACTCACAACACAGTAAAAACCACCTACAAACACCCTAGCAGCCACTCAAAACACAGCCACCCAAAAAATGGTAGAAACCACATAGCAACACCCTAGAAACCACATAGCAACACCCTAGAAACCACATAGCAACACCCTAGAAACCACTCACAATACAGCATTGACTGTGTTTGACCATTGACTTAACACTGAAATCACTCGCTCCTGACGCTCTATTGGCGTTTGGTGTGAACGCCGCATTAAAACGAACGTGCAAAGACTAAATCAAACACCCTTTGCAAAAAATAAAGGTAAAACAACTTCCACCTACATCACCTTTCCGACGTGACGATGTCATACGTCGTTAAGAAGAACAACGGCGAAGTCGCGCATTTGAGTTTTTTTTTATTAATTTTTTTTAGAAAATGTGTGATGGTTTGTCTAGATCAGACTCAGTTCCTCGTCTGGGATTGGTCAGAGCCTCTGAATCTGCACTGATTTGGACCTTCGGCCATT